>NC_088400.1:4501919-4551919 GCF_034236695.1 Oncorhynchus nerka
TAGCTGCCAATGGAGTTGAGGATGTGGCCCTGTATGTGGGTATTGTAGCCGTAGCTCTCTGTCTGACCCTCATCCTCATCGTGGTGGTCCTGGTCTACCGCCGTAAGAAGGAGGGTCTGGACGCTGACGTAGCGGACTCGTCCATCCTGACCACGGGCTTCCAGCCTATGGGCATCAAGCCTAGCAAGCCAGGTGTGTGGGCACCTCGGCACAGGGCCCCACCTGGCCCCCCACCCTCATACTATCTACTGTCCCTTGTGTTCCCTAGCCTCACCATACTATCTACTGTCCCTTGTGTTCCCTAGTCTCACCATACTATCTACTGTCCCTTGTGTTCCCTAGTCTCACCATACTATCTACTGTCCCTTGTGGTATCTAGTCTCACCATACTATATACTGTCCCTTGTGTTCCCTAGTCTCACCATACTATCTACTGTCCCTTGTGTTCCCTAGCCTCACCATACTATATACTGTCCCTTGTGTTCCCTAGTCTCACCATACTATATACTGTCCCTTGTGTTCCCTAGTCTCACCATACTATCTACTGTCCCTTGTGGTATCTAGTCTCACCATACTATCTACTGTCCCTAGTCATATACTGTCCCTTGTGTTACCTAGTCTCACCATACTATATACTGTCCCTTGTGTTCCCTAGTCTCACCATACTATCTACTGTCCCTAGTCTCACCATACTATATACTGTCCCTTGTGTTCCCTAGTCTCACCATACTATCTACTGTCCCTTGTGTTCCCTAGTCTCACCATACTATCTACTGTCCCTTGTGTTCCCTAGTCTCACCATACTATCTACTGTCCCTTGTGGTATCTAGTCTCACCATACTATCTACTGTGCCTTGTGTTCCCTAGTCTCACCATACTATCTACTGTCCCTTGTGTTCCCTAGTCTCACCATACTATCTACTGTCCCTAGTCATATACTGTCCCTTGTGTTCCCTAGTCTCACCATACTATATACTGTCCCTTGTGGTATCTAGTCTCACCATACTATATACTGTCCCTTGTGTTCCCTAGTCTCACCATACTATCTACTGTCCCTAGTCTCACCATACTATATACTGTCCCTTGTGTTCCCTAGTCTCACCATACTATATACTGTCCCTTGTGTTCCCTAGTCTCACCATACTATCTACTGTCCCTTGTGTTCCCTAGTCTCACCATACTATCTACTCTCCCTTGTGTTCCCTAGTCTCACCATACTATCTACTCTCCCTTGTGTTCCCTAGTATCACCATACTATCTACTGTCCCTTGTGTTCCCTAGTCTCACCATACTATCTACTGTCCCTTGTGGTATCTAGTCTCACCATACTATATACTGTCCCTTGTGTTCCCTAGTCTCACCATACTATATACTGTCCCTTGTTCCCTAGTCTCACCATACTTTCTACTGTCCCTTGTGTTCCCTAGTCTCACCATACTATCTACTGTCCCTTGTGTTCCCTAGTCTCACCATACTATCTACTGTCCCTAGTCTCACCATACTATATACTGTCCCTTGTGTTCCCTAGTCTCACCATACTATCTACTGTCCCTTGTGTTCCCTAGTCTCACCATACTATCTACTGTCCCTTGTGTTCCCTAGTCTCACCATACTATCTACTGTCCCTTGTGTTCCCTAGTCTCACCATACTATATACTGTCCCTTGTGTTCCCTAGTCTCACCATACTATATACTGTCCCTTGTGTTCCCTAGTCTCACCATACTATATACTGTCCCTTGTGTTCCCTAGTCTCACCATACTATCTACTCTCCCTTGTGTTCCCTAGTCTCACCATACTATCTACTGTCCCTTGTGGTATCTAGTCTCACCATACTATATACTGTCCCTTGTGTTCCCTAGTCTCACCATACTATCTACTGTCCCTTGTGTTCCCTAGTCTCACCATACTATCTACTGTCCCTTGTGTTCCCTAGTCTCACCATACTATCTACTGTCCCTTGTGTTCCCTAGTCTCACCATACTATATACTGTCCCTTGTGTTCCCTAGTCTCACCATACTATATACTGTCCCTTGTGTTCCCTAGTCTCACCATACTATCTACTGTCCCTTGTGTTCCCTAGTCTCACCATACTATATACTGTCCCTAGTCTCACCATACTATATACTGTCCCTTGTGTTCCCTAGCCTCACCATACTATATACTGTCCCTTGTGTTCCCTAGTCTCACCATACTATATACTGTCCCTTGTGTTCCCTAGTCTCACCATACTATCTACTGTCCCTTGTGTTCCCTAGTCTCACCATACTATATACTGTCCCTTGTGTTCCCTAGTCTCACCATACTATCTACTGTCCCTTGTGTTCCCTAGTCTCACCATACTATCTACTGTCCCTTGTGTTCCCTAGTCTCACCATACTATCTACCGTCCCTTGTGTTCCCTAGTCTCACCATACTATATACTGTCCCTTGTGGTATCTAGTCTCACCATACTATCTACTGTCCCTTGTGGTATCTAGTCTCACCATACTATCTACTGTCCCTTGTGTTCCCTAGTCTCACCATACTATCTACTGTCCCTTGTGTTCCCTAGTCTCACCATACTATATACTGTCCCTTGTGTTCCCTAGTCTCACCATACTATATACTGTCCCTTGTGTTCCCTAGTCTCACCATACTATATACTGTCCCTTGTGTTCCCTAGTCTCACCATACTATCTACTGTCCCTAGTCTCACCATACTATATACTGTCCCTTGTGTTCCCTAGTCTCACCATACTATCTACTGTCCCTTGTGTTCCCTAGTCTCACCATACTATCTACTGTCCCTAGTCTCACCATACTATATACTGTCCCTTGTGTTCCCTAGTCTCACCATACTATCTACTGTCCCTTGTGTTCCCTATTCTCACCATACTATCTACTGTCCCTAGTCTCACCATACTATATACTGTCCCTTGTGTTCCCTAGTCTCACCATACTATCTACTGTCCCTTGTGGTATCTAGTCTCACCATACTATCTACTGTCCCTTGTGTTCCCTAGCCTCACCATACTATATACTGCCCCTTGTGTTCCCTAGTCTCACCATACTATCTACTGTCCCTTGTGGTATCTAGTCTCACCATACTATCTACTGTCCCTTGTGTTCCCTAGTCTCACCATACTATCTACTGTCCCTTGTGTTCCCTAGTCTCACCATACTATCTACTGTCCCTTGTGGTATCTAGTCTCACCATACTATCTACTGTCCCTTGTGTTCCCTAGCCTCACCATACTATATACTGTCCCTTGTGTTCCCTAGTCTCACCATACTATCTACTGTCCCTTGTGTTCCCTAGTCTCACCATACTATATACTGTCCCTTGTGTTCCCTAGTCTCACCATACTATATACTGTCCCTAGTCTCACCATACTATCTACTGTCCCTTGTGTTCCCTAGTCTCACCATACTATCTACTGTCCCTTGTGTTCCCTAGTCTCACCATACTATATACTGTCCCTTGTGTTCCCTAGTCTCACCATAATATCTACTGTCCCTTGTGTTCCCTAGCCTCACCATACTATATACTGTCCCTTGTGTTCCCTAGCCTCACCATACTATATACTGTCCCTTGTGTTCCCTAGCCTCACCATACTATCTACTGTCCCTTGTGTTCCCTAGTCTCACCATACTATCTACTGTCCCTTGTGGTATCTAGCCTCACCATACTATCTACTGTCCCTTGTGTTCCCTAGTCTCACCATACTATCTACTGTCCCTAGTGTTCCCTAGCCTCACCATACTATCTACTGTCCCTTGTGGTATCTAGTCTCACCATACTATATACTGTCCCTTGTGGTATCTAGTCTCACCATACTATCTACTGTCCCTTGTGTTCCCTAGTCTCACCATACTATCTACTGTCCCTTGTGTTCCCTAGTCTCACCATACTATCTACTGTCCCTTGTGGTATCTAGTCTCACCATACTATCTACTGTCCCTAGTCATATACTGTCCCTTGTGTTCCCTAGTCTCACCATACTATATACTGTCCCTTGTGTTCCCTAGTCTCACCATACTATATACTGTCCCTTGTGTTCCCTAGTCTCACCATACTATATACTGTCCCTTGTGTTCCCTAGTCTCACCATACTATCTACTGTCCCTTGTGTTCCCTAGTCTCACCATACTATCTACTGTCCCTTGTGGTATCTAGTCTCACCATACTATATACTGTCCCTTGTGTTCCCTAGTCTTACCATACTATCTACTGTCCCTTGTGTTCCCTAGTCTCACCATACTATCTACTGTCCCTTGTGTTCCCTAGTCTCACCATACTATCTACTGTCCCTTGTGTTCCCTAGTCTCACCATACTATATACTGTCCCTTGTGTTCCCTAGTCTCACCATACTATATACTGTCCCTTGTGTTCCCTAGTCTCACCATACTATCTACTGTCCCTTGTGTTCCCTAGTCTCACCATACTATATACTGTCCCTAGTCTCACCATACTATATACTGTCCCTTGTGTTCCCTAGCCTCACCATACTATATACTGTCCCTTGTGTTCCCTAGTCTCACCATACTATATACTGTCCCTTGTGTTCCCTAGTCTCACCATACTATCTACTGTCCCTTGTGTTCCCTAGTCTCACCATACTATATACTGTCCCTTGTGTTCCCTAGTCTCACCATACTATCTACTGTCCCTTGTGTTCCCTAGTCTCACCATACTATCTACTGTCCCTTGTGTTCCCTAGTCTCACCATACTATCTACCGTCCCTTGTGTTCCCTATTCTCACCATACTATATACTGTCCCTTGTGGTATCTAGTCTCACCATACTATCTACTGTCCCTTGTGGTATCTAGTCTCACCATACTATCTACTGTCCCTTGTGTTCCCTAGTCTCACCATACTATCTACTGTCCCTTGTGTTCCCTAGTCTCACCATACTATATACTGTCCCTTGTGTTCCCTAGTCTCACCATACTATATACTGTCCCTTGTGTTCCCTAGTCTCACCATACTATATACTGTCCCTTGTGTTCCCTAGTCTCACCATACTATCTACTGTCCCTAGTCTCACCATACTATATACTGCCCCTTGTGTTCCCTAGTCTCACCATACTATCTACTGTCCCTTGTGTTCCCTAGTCTCACCATACTATCTACTGTCCCTAGTCTCACCATACTATATACTGTCCCTTGTGTTCCCTAGTCTCACCATACTATCTACTGTCCCTTGTGTTCCCTATTCTCACCATACTATCTACTGTCCCTAGTCTCACCATATATATACTGTCCCTTGTGTTCCCTAGTCTCACCATACTATCTACTGTCCCTTGTGGTATCTAGTCTCACCATACTATCTACTGTCCCTTGTGTTCCCTAGCCTCACCATACTATATACTGCCCCTTGTGTTCCCTAGTCTCACCATACTATCTACTGTCCCTTGTGGTATCTAGTCTCACCATACTATCTACTGTCCCTTGTGTTCCCTAGTCTCACCATACTATCTACTGTCCCTTGTGTTCCCTAGTCTCACCATACTATCTACTGTCCCTTGTGGTATCTAGTCTCACCATACTATCTACTGTCCCTTGTGTTCCCTAGCCTCACCATACTATATACTGTCCCTTGTGTTCCCTAGTCTCACCATACTATCTACTGTCCCTAGTCTCACCATACTATCTACTTCCCTTGTGTTCCCTAGCCTCACCATACTATATACTGTCCCTTGTGTTCCCTAGTCTCACCATACTATATACTGTCCCTTGTGTTCCCTAGTCTCACCATACTATCTACTGTCCCTTGTGTTCCCTAGTCTCACCATACTATATACTGTCCCTTGTGTTCCCTAGTCTCACCATACTATCTACTGTCCCTTGTGTTCCCTAGTCTCACCATACTATCTACTGTCCCTTGTGTTCCCTAGTCTCACCATACTATCTACTGTCCCTTGTGTTCCCTAGTCTCACCATACTATATACTGTCCCTTGTGTTCCCTAGTCTCACCATACTATCTACTGTCCCTTGTGTTCCCTAGTCTCACCATACTATCTACTGTCCCTTGTGTTCCCTAGTCTCACCATACTATATACTGTCCCTTGTGTTCCCTAGTCTCACCATACTATATACTGTCCCTTGTGTTCCCTAGTCTCACCATACTATCTACTGTCCCTTGTGTTCCCTAGTCTCACCATACTATATACTGTCCCTAGTCTCACCATACTATATACTGTCCCTTGTGTTCCCTAGCCTCACCATACTATATACTGTCCCTTGTGTTCCCTAGTCTCACCATACTATATACTGTCCCTTGTGTTCCCTAGTCTCACCATACTATCTACTGTCCCTTGTGTTCCCTAGTCTCACCATACTATATACTGTCCCTTGTGTTCCCTAGTCTCACCATACTATCTACTGTCCCTTGTGTTCCCTAGTCTCACCATACTATCTACTGTCCCTTGTGTTCCCTAGTCTCACCATACTATCTACCGTCCCTTGTGTTCCCTAATCTCACCATACTATATACTGTCCCTTGTGGTATCTAGTCTCACCATACTATCTACTGTCCCTTGTGGTATCTAGTCTCACCATACTATCTACTGTCCCTTGTGTTCCCTAGTCTCACCATACTATCTACTGTCCCTTGTGTTCCCTAGTCTCACCATACTATATACTGTCCCTTGTGTTCCCTAGTCTTACCATACTATATACTGTCCCTTGTGTTCCCTAGTCTCACCATACTATATACTGTCCCTTGTGTTCCCTAGTCTCACCATACTATCTACTGTCCCTAGTCTCACCATACTATATACTGCCCCTTGTGTTCCCTAGTCTCACCATACTATCTACTGTCCCTTGTGTTCCCTAGTCTCACCATACTATCTACTGTCCCTAGTCTCACCATACTATATACTGTCCCTTGTGTTCCCTAGTCTCACCATACTATCTACTGTCCCTAGTGTTCCCTATTCTCACCATACTATCTACTGTCCCTAGTCTCACCATACTATATACTGTCCCTTGTGTTCCCTAGTCTCACCATACTATCTACTGTCCCTTGTGGTATCTAGTCTCACCATACTATCTACTGTCCCTTGTGTTCCCTAGCCTCACCATACTATATACTGCCCCTTGTGTTCCCTAGTCTCACCATACTATCTACTGTCCCTTGTGTATCTAGTCTCACCATACTATCTACTGTCCCTTGTGTTCCCTAGTCTCACCATACTATCTACTGTCCCTTGTGTTCCCTAGTCTCACCATACTATCTACTGTCCCTTGTGG
The DNA here is from genome assembly GCF_034236695.1 of Oncorhynchus nerka. Taxonomy (NCBI): domain Eukaryota; kingdom Metazoa; phylum Chordata; class Actinopteri; order Salmoniformes; family Salmonidae; genus Oncorhynchus; species Oncorhynchus nerka. The sequence goes on from NC_088400.1 coordinate 4,509,161, forward strand.
TATCTAGTCTCACCATACTATCTACTGTCCCTTGTGTTCCCTAGCCTCACCATACTATATACTGTCCCTTGTGTTCCCTAGTCTCACCATACTATCTACTGTCCCTAGTCTCACCATACTATCTACTTCCCTTGTGTTCCCTAGCCTCACCATACTATATACTGTCCCTTGTGTTCCCTAGTCTCACCATACTATATACTGTCCCTTGTGTTCCCTAGTCTCACCATACTATCTACTGTCCCTTGTGTTCCCTAGTCTCACCATACTATATACTGTCCCTTGTGTTCCCTAGTCTCACCATACTATCTACTGTCCCTTGTGTTCCCTAGTCTCACCATACTATCTACTGTCCCTTGTGTTCCCTAGTCTCACCATACTATCTACTGTCCCTTGTGTTCCCTAGTCTCACCATACTATATACTGTCCCTTGTGTTCCCTAGTCTCACCATACTATCTACTGTCCCTTGTGTTCCCTAGTCTCACCATACTATCTACTGTCCCTTGTGTTCCCTAGTCTCACCATACTATCTACTGTCCCTTGTGTTCCCTAGTCTCACCATACTATATACTGTCCCTTGTGTTCCCTAGTCTCACCATACTATCTACTGTCCCTTGTGTTCCCTAGTCTCACCATACTATATACTGTCCCTTGTGTTCCCTAGTCTCACCATACTATATACTGTCCCTAGTCTCACCATACTATCTACTGTCCCTTGTGTTCCCTAGTCTCACCATACTATCTACTGTCCCTTGTGTTCCCTAGTCTCACCATACTATATACTGTCCCTTGTGTTCCCTAGTCTCACCATAATATCTACTGTCCCTTGTGTTCCCTAGCCTCACCATACTATATACTGTCCCTTGTGTTCCCTAGCCTCACCATACTATATACTGTCCCTTGTGTTCCCTAGCCTCACCATACTATCTACTGTCCCTTGTGTTCCCTAGTCTCACCATACTATCTACTGTCCCTTGTGTTCCCTAGTCTCACCATACTATCTACTGTCCCTTGTGGTATCTAGCCTCACCATACTATCTACTGTCCCTTGTGTTCCCTAGTCTCACCATACTATCTACTGTCCCTAGTGTTCCCTAGCCTCACCATACTATCTACTGTCCCTTGTGGTATCTAGTCTCACCATACTATATACTGTCCCTTGTGGTATCTAGTCTCACCATACTATCTACTGTCCCTTGTGTTCCCTAGTCTCACCATACTATATACTGTCCCTTGTGTTCCCTAGTCTCACCATACTATATACTGTCCCTTGTGTTCCCTAGTCTCACCATACTATATACTGTCCCTTGTGTTCCCTAGTCTCACCATACTATCTACTGTCCCTAGTCTCACCATACTATATACTGCCCCTTGTGTTCCCTAGTCTCACCATACTATCTACTGTCCCTTGTGTTCCCTAGTCTCACCATACTATCTACTGTCCCTAGTCTCACCATACTATATACTGTCCCTTGTGTTCCCTAGTCTCACCATACTATCTACTGTCCCTTGTGTTCCCTATTCTCACCATACTATCTACTGTCCCTAGTCTCACCATACTATATACTGTCCCTTGTGTTCCCTAGTCTCACCATACTATCTACTGTCCCTTGTGGTATCTAGTCTCACCATACTATCTACTGTCCCTTGTGTTCCCTAGCCTCACCATACTATATACTGCCCCTTGTGTTCCCTAGTCTCACCATACTATCTACTGTCCCTTGTGGTATCTAGTCTCACCATACTATCTACTGTCCCTTGTGTTCCCTAGTCTCACCATACTATCTACTGTCCCTTGTGTTCCCTAGTCTCACCATACTATCTACTGTCCCTTGTGGTATCTAGTCTCACCATACTATCTACTGTCCCTTGTGTTCCCTAGCCTCACCATACTATATACTGTCCCTTGTGTTCCCTAGTCTCACCATACTATCTACTGTCCCTAGTCTCACCATACTATCTACTTCCCTTGTGTTCCCTAGCCTCACCATACTATATACTGTCCCTTGTGTTCCCTAGTCTCACCATACTATATACTGTCCCTTGTGTTCCCTAGTCTCACCATACTATCTACTGTCCCTTGTGTTCCCTAGTCTCACCATACTATATACTGTCCCTTGTGTTCCCTAGTCTCACCATACTATCTACTGTCCCTTGTGTTCCCTAGTCTCACCATACTATCTACTGTCCCTTGTGTTCCCTAGTCTCACCATACTATCTACTGTCCCTTGTGTTCCCTAGTCTCACCATACTATATACTGTCCCTTGTGTTCCCTAGTCTCACCATACTATCTACTGTCCCTTGTGTTCCCTAGTCTCACCATACTATCTACTGTCCCTTGTGTTCCCTAGTCTCACCATACTATATACTGTCCCTTGTGTTCCCTAGTCTCACCATACTATATACTGTCCCTTGTGTTCCCTAGTCTCACCATACTATCTACTGTCCCTTGTGTTCCCTAGTCTCACCATACTATATACTGTCCCTAGTCTCACCATACTATATACTGTCCCTTGTGTTCCCTAGTCTCACCATACTATATACTGTCCCTTGTGTTCCCTAGTCTCACCATACTATATACTGTCCCTTGTGTTCCCTAGTCTCACCATACTATCTACTGTCCCTTGTGTTCCCTAGTCTCACCATACTATATACTGTCCCTTGTGTTCCCTAGTCTCACCATACTATCTACTGTCCCTTGTGTTCCCTAGTCTCACCATACTATCTACTGTCCCTTGTGTTCCCTAGTCTCACCATACTATCTACTGTCCCTTGTGTTCCCTAGTCTCACCATACTATATACTGTCCCTTGTGTATCTAGTCTCACCATACTATCTACTGTCCCTTGTGGTATCTAGTCTCACCATACTATCTACTGTCCCTTGTGTTCCCTAGTCTCACCATACTATCTACTGTCCCTTGTGTTCCCTAGTCTCACCATACTATCTACTGTCCCTTGTGTTCCCTAGTCTCACCATACTATATACTGTCCCTTGTGTTCCCTAGTCTCACCATACTATATACTGTCCCTTGTGTTCCCTAGTCTCACCATACTATCTACTGTCCCTAGTCTCACCATACTATATACTGCCCCTTGTGTTCCCTAGTCTCACCATACTATCTACTGTCCCTTGTGTTCCCTAGTCTCACCATACTATCTACTGTCCCTAGTCTCACCATACTATATACTGTCCCTTGTGTTCCCTAGTCTCACCATACTATCTACTGTCCCTTGTGTTCCCTATTCTCACCATACTATCTACTGTCCCTAGTCTCACCATACTATATACTGTCCCTTGTGTTCCCTAGTCTCACCATACTATCTACTGTCCCTTGTGTATCTAGTCTCACCATACTATCTACTGTCCCTTGTGTTCCCTAGCCTCACCATACTATATACTGTCCCTTGTGTTCCCTAGTCTCACCATACTATCTACTGTCCCTTGTGGTATCTAGTCTCACCATACTATCTACTGTCCCTTGTGTTCCCTAGTCTCACCATACTATCTACTGTCCCTTGTGTTCCCTAGTCTCACCATACTATCTACTGTCCCTTGTGGTATCTAGTCTCACCATACTATCTACTGTCCCTTGTGTTCCCTAGCCTCACCATACTATATACTGTCCCTTGTGTTCCCTAGTCTCACCATACTATCTACTGTCCCTAGTCTCACCATACTATCTACTGTCCCTTGTGTTCCCTAGTCTCACCATACTATCTACTGTCCCTTGTGTTCCCTAGTCTCACCATACTATATACTGTCCCTTGTGTTCCCTAGTCTCACCATACTATCTACTGTCCCTTGTGTTCCCTAGTCTCACCATACTATATACTGTCCCTTGTGTTCCCTAGTCTCACCATACTATCTACTGTCCCTTGTGTTCCCTAGTCTCACCATACTATCTACTGTCCCTTGTGTTCCCTAGTCTCACCATACTATCTACTGTCCCTTGTGTTCCCTAGTCTCACCATACTATATACTGTCCCTTGTGTTCCCTAGTCTCACCATACTATCTACTGTCCCTTGTGTTCCCTAGTCTCACCATACTATCTACTGTCCCTTGTGTTCCCTAGTCTCACCATACTATCTACTGTCCCTTGTGTTCCCTAGTCTCACCATACTATATACTGTCCCTTGTGTTCCCTAGTCTCACCATACTATCTACTGTCCCTTGTGTTCCCTAGTCTCACCATACTATATACTGTCCCTTGTGTTCCCTAGTCTCACCATACTATATACTGTCCCTAGTCTCACCATACTATCTACTGTCCCTTGTGTTCCCTAGTCTCACCATACTATCTACTGTCCCTTGTGTTCCCTAGTCTCACCATACTATATCTACTGTCCCTTGTGTTCCCTAGTCTCACCATACTATCTACTGTCCCTTGTGTTCCCTAGCCTCACCATACTATATACTGTCCCTTGTGTTCCCTAGCCTCACCATACTATCTACTGTCCCTTGTGTTCCCTAGCCTCACCATACTATCTACTGTCCCTTGTGTTCCCTAGTCTCACCATACTATCTACTGTCCCTTGTGTTCCCTAGTCTCACCATACTATCTACTGTCCCCTAGCCTCACCATACTATCTACTGTCCCTTGTGTTCCCTAGTCTCACCATACTATCTACTGTCCCTAGTGTTCCCTAGCCTCACCATACTATCTACTGTCCCTTGTGGTATCTAGTCTCACCATACTATATACTGTCCCTTGTGGTATCTAGTCTCACCATACTATCTACTGTCCCTTGTGTTCCCTAGTCTCACCATACTATCTACTGTCCCTTGTGGTATCTAGTCTCACCATACTATCTACTGTCCCTAGTCATATACTGTCCCTTGTGTTCCCTAGTCTCACCATACTATATACTGTCCCTTGTGTTCCCTAGTCTCACCATACTATCTACTGTCCATTGTGTTCCCTAGTCTCACCATACTATATACTGTCCCTAGCCTCACCATACTATCTACTGTCCCTTGTGTTCCCTAGCCTCACCATACTATCTACTGTCCCTTGTGTTCCCTAGCCTCACCATACTATATACTGTCCCTTGTGTTCCCTAGTCTCACCATACTATCTACTGTCCCTTGTGTTCCCTAGTCTCACCATACTATCTACTGTCCCTTGTGTTCCCTAGTCTCACCATACTATATACTGTCCCTTGTGTTCCCTAGTCTCACCATACTATCTACTGTCCCTTGTGTTCCCTAGTCTCACCATACTATCTACTGTCCCTTGTGTTCCCTAGTCTCACCATACTATCTACTGTCCCTTGTGGTATCTAGTCTCACCATACTATCTACTGTCTCTTGTGTTCCCTAGTCTCACCATACTATCTACTGTCCCTTGTGGTATCTACTCTCACCATACTATCTACTGTCCCTTGTGTTCCCTAGTCTCACCATACTATCTACTGTCCCTAGTGTTCCCTAGTCTCACCATACTATCTACTGTCCCTTGTGTTCCCTAGTCTCACCATACTATATACTGTCCCTTGTGTTCCCTAGTCTCACCATACTATCTACTGTCCCTTGTGGTATCTAGTCTCACCATACTATCGACTGTCCCTTGTGTTCCCTAGTCTCACCATACTATCTACTGTCCCTTGTGTTCCCTAGTCTCACCATACTATCTACTGTCCCTTGTGGTATCTAGTCTCACCATACTATCTACTGTCCCTTGTGTTCCCTAGTCTCACCATACTATATACTGTCCCTTGTGTTCCCTAGTCTCACCATACTATCTACTGTCCCTTGTGGTATCTAGTCTCACCATACTATCTACTGTCCCTTGTGGTATCTAGTCTCACCATACTATCTACTGTCCCTTGTGTTCCCTAGTCTCACCATACTATCTACTGTCCCTTGTGTTCCCTAGTCTCACCATACTATCTACTGTCCCTTGTGGTATCTAGTCTCACCATACTATATACTGTCCCTTGTGTTCCCTAGTCTCACCATACTATATACTGTCCCTTGTGTTCCCTAGTCTCACCATACTATCTACTGTCCCTTGTGTTCCCTAGTCTCACCATACAATCTACCGTCCCTTGTGGTATCTAGTCTCACCATACTATATACTGTCCCTTGTGTTCCCTAGTCTCACCATACTATCTACTGTCCCTTGTACTGTCCCCCTAGTCATCTACTGTCCCTTGTGTTCCCTAGTCTCACCATACTATCTACTGTCCCTTGTGTTCCCTAGTCTCACCATACTATCTACTGTCCCTTGTGTTCCCTAGCCTCACCATACTATCTACTGTCCCTTGTGTTCCCTAGTCTCACCATACTATCTACTGTCCCTAGTCTCACCATACTATCTACTGTCCCTTGTGTTCCCTAGTCTCACCATACTATCTACTGTCCCTTGTGTTCCCTAGTCTCACCATACTATCTACTGTCCCTTGTGTTCCCTAGTCTCACCATACTATCTACTGTCCCTTGTGTTCCCTAGTCTCACCATACTATCTACTGTCCCTTGTGTTCCCTAGTCTCACCATACTATCTACTGTCCCTTGTGTTCCCTAGCCTCACCATACTATCTACTGTCCCTAGTCTCACCATACTATCTACTGTCCCTTGTGTTCCCTAGTCTCACCATACTATCTACTGTCCCTTGTGTTCCCTAGTCTCACCATACTATCTACTGTCCCTAGTCTCACCATACTATCTACTGTCCCTTGTGTTCCCTAGTCTCACCATACTATCTACTGTCCCTTGTGTTCCCTAGTCTCACCATACTATATACTGTCCCTTGTGTTCCCTAGCCTCACCATACTATATACTGTCCCTTGTGTTCCCTAGTCTCACCATACTATCTACTGTCCCTTGTGTTCCCTAGTCTCACCATACTATCTACTGTCCCTTGTGTTCCCTAGTCTCACCATACTATCTACTGTCCCTTGTGTTCCCTAGTCTCACCATACTATCTACTGTCCCTTGTGTTCCCTAGTCTCACCATACTATATACTGTCCCTTGTGTTCCCTAGTCTCACCATACTATCTACTGTCCCTTGTGTTCCCTAGTCTCACCATACTATCTACTGTCCCTTGTGTTCCCTAGTCTCACCATACTATATACTGTCCCTTGTGTTCCCTAGTCTCACCATACTATCTACTGTCCCTTGTGTTCCCTAGTCTCACCATACTATCTACTGTCCCTTGTGTTCCCTAGTCTCACCATACTATATACTGTCCCTTGTGTTCCCTAGTCTCACCATACTATCTACTGTCCCTAGTCTCACCATACTATCTACTGTCCCTTGTGTTCCCTAGTCTCACCATACTATCTACTGTCCCTTGTGTTCCCTAGTCTCACCATACTATCTACTGTCCCTAGTCTCACCATACTATCTACTGTCCCTTGTGTTCCCTAGTCTCACCATACTATCTACTGTCCCTTGTGTTCCCTAGTCTCACCATACTATCTACTGTCCCTTGTGTTCTAGTCTCACCATACTATCTACTGTCCCTTGTGGTCCCTAGTCTCACCATACTATCTACTGTCCCTTGTGTTCCCTAGTCTCACCATACTATCTACTGTCCCTTGTGTTCCCTAGTCTCACCATACTATCTACTGTCCCTAGTCTCACCATACTATCTACTGTCCCTTGTGTTCCCTAGTCTCACCATACTATCTACTGTCCCTTGTGTTCCCTAGTCTCACCATACTATCTACTGTCCCTTGTGTTCCCTAGTCTCACCATACTATCTACTGTCCCTAGTCTCACCATACTATCTACTGTCCCTAGTCTCACCATACTATCTACTGTCCCTTGTGTTCCCTAGTCTCACCATACTATCTACTGTCCCTAGTCTCACCATACTATCTACTGTCCCTTGTGTTCCCTAGTCTCACCATACTATATACTGTCCCTTGTGTTCCCTAGTCTCACCATACTATATACTGTCCCTTGTGTTCCCTAGTCTCACCATACTATATACTGTCCCTTGTGTTCCCTAGTCTCACCATACTATCTACTGTCCCTTGTGTTCCCTAGTCTCACCATACTATATACTGTCCCTTGTGTTCCCTAGTCTCACCATACTATCTACTGTCCCTAGTCTCACCATACTATCTACTGTCCCTTGTGTTCCCTAGTCTCACCATACTATCTACTGTCCCTTGTGTTCCCTAGTCTCACCATACTATCTACTGTCCCTAGTCTCACCATACTATCTACTGTCCCTTGTGTTCCCTAGTCTCACCATACTATCTACTGTCCCTTGTGTTCCCTAGTCTCACCATACTATCTACTGTCCCTTGTGTTCCCTAGTCTCACCATACTATATACTGTCCCTTGTGTTCCCTAGTCTCACCATACTATCTACTGTCCCTAGTCTCACCATACTATCTACTGTCCCTTGTGTTCCCTAGTCTCACCATACTATCTACTGTCCCTTGTGTTCCCTAGTCTCACCATACTATCTACTGTCCCTAGTCTCACCATACTATCTACTGTCCCTTGTGTTCCCTAGTCTCACCATACTATCTACTGTCCCTTGTGTTCCCTAGTCTCACCATACTATCTACTGTCCCTTGTGGTATCTAGTCTCACCATACTATCTACTGTCCCTTGTGGTATCTAGTCTCACCATACTATCTACTGTCCCTTGTGGTATCTAGTCTCACCATACTATCTACTGTCCCTTGTGTTCCCTAGTCTCACCATACTATCTACTGTCCCTAGTCTCACCATACTATCTACTGTCCCTTGTGTTCCCTAGTCTCACCATACTATCTACTGTCCCTTGTGTTCCCTAGTCTCACCATACTATCTACTGTCCCTTGTGTTCCCTAGTCTCACCATACTATCTACTGTCCCTAGTCTCACCATACTATCTACTGTTCCTTGTGTTCCCTAGTCTCACCATACTATCTACTGTCCCTTGTGTTCCCTAGTCTCACCATACTATCTACTGTCCCTAGTCTCACCATACTATCTACTGTCCCTTGTGTTCCCTAGTCTCACCATACTATATACTGTCCCTTGTGTTCCCTAGTCTCACCATACTATATACTGTCCCTTGTGTTCCCTAGTCTCACCATACTATATACTGTCCCTTGTGTTCCCTAGTCTCACCATACTATCTACTGTCCCTTGTGTTCCCTAGTCTCACCATACTATATACTGTCCCTTGTGTTCCCTAGTCTCACCATACTATCTACTGTCCCTAGTCTCACCATACTATCTACTGTCCCTTGTGTTCCCTAGTCTCACCATACTATCTACTGTCCCTTGTGTTCCCTAGTCTCACCATACTATCTACTGTCCCTAGTCTCACCATACTATCTACTGTCCCTTGTGTTCCCTAGTCTCACCATACTATCTACTGTCCCTAGTCTCACCATACTATCTACTGTCCCTTGTGTTCCCTAGTCTCACCATACTATCTACTGTCCCTTGTGTTCCCTAGTCTCACCATACTATCTCTACTGTCCTAGTCTCACCATACTATCTACTGTCCCTAGTCTCACCATACTATCTACTGTCCCTTGTGTTCCCTAGTCTCACCATACTATCTACTGTCCCTTGTGTTCCCTAGTCTCACCATACTATCTACTGTCCCTAGTCTCACCATACTATCTACTGTCCTTGTGTTCCCTAGTCTCACCATACTATCTACTGTCCCTTGTGTTCCCTAGTCTCACCATACTATATACTGTCCCTTGTGTTCCCTAGTCTCACCATACTATCTACTGTCCCTTGTGTTCCCTAGTCTCACCATACTATCTACTGTCCCTTGTGTTCCCTAGTCTCACCATACTATATACTGTCCCTTGTGTTCCCTAGCCTCACCATACTATCTACTGTCCCTTGTGTTCCCTAGTCTCACCATACTATCTACTGTCCCTTGTGTTCCCTAGCCTCACCATACTATCTACTGTCCCTTGTGTTCCCTAGTCTCACCATACTATATACTGTCCCTTGTGTTCCCTAGCCTCACCATACTATCTACTGTCCCTTGTGTTCCCTAGTCTCACCATACTATCTACTGTCCCTTGTGTTCCCTAGCCTCACCATACTATCTACTGTCCCTTGTGTTCCCTAGTCTCACCATACTATATACTGTCCCTTGTGTTCCCTAGCCTCACCATACTATCTACTGTCCCTTGTGTTCCCTAGCCTCACCATACTATATACTGTCCCTTGTGTTCCCTAGCCTCACCATACTATCTACTGTCCCTTGTGTTCCCTAGTCTCACCATACTATATACTGTCCCTTGTGTTCCCTAGTCTCACCATACTATCTACTGTCCCTTGTGTTCCCTAGTCTCACCATACTATATACTGTCCCTTGTGTTCCCTAGTCTCACCATACTATCTACTGTCCCTAGTCTCACCATACTATCTACTGTCCCTTGTGTTCCCTAGTCTCACCATACTATCTACTGTCCCTTGTGTTCCCTAGTCTCACCATACTATCTACTGTCCCTAGTCTCACCATACTATCTACTGTCCCTTGTGTTCCCTAGTCTCACCATACTATCTACTGTCCCTTGTGTTCCCTAGTCTCACCATACTATCTACTGTCCCTTGTGTTCCCTAGTCTCACCATACTATATACTGTCCCTTGTGTTCCCTAGTCTCACCATACTATCTACTGTCCCTAGTCTCACCATACTATCTACTGTCCCTTGTGTTCCCTAGTCTCACCATACTATCTACTGTCCCTTGTGTTCCCTAGTCTCACCATACTATCTACTGTCCCTAGTCTCACCATACTATCTACTGTCCCTTGTGTTCCCTAGTCTCACCATACTATCTACTGTCCCTTGTGTTCCCTAGTCTCACCATACTATCTACTGTCCCTTGTGGTATCTAGTCTCACCATACTATCTACTGTCCCTTGTGGTATCTAGTCTCACCATACTATCTACTGTCCCTTGTGGTATCTAGTCTCACCATACTATCTACTGTCCCTTGTGTTCCCTAGTCTCACCATACTATCTACTGTCCCTAGTCTCACCATACTATCTACTGTCCCTTGTGTTCCCTAGTCTCACCATACTATCTACTGTCCCTTGTGTTCCCTAGTCTCACCATACTATCTACTGTCCCTTGTGTTCCCTAGTCTCACCATACTATCTACTGTCCCTAGTCTCACCATACTATCTACTGTTCCTTGTGTTCCCTAGTCTCACCATACTATCTACTGTCCCTTGTGTTCCCTAGTCTCACCATACTATCTACTGTCCCTAGTCTCACCATACTATCTACTGTCCCTTGTGTTCCCTAGTCTCACCATACTATATACTGTCCCTTGTGTTCCCTAGTCTCACCATACTATATACTGTCCCTTGTGTTCCTAGTCTCACCATACTATATACTGTCCCTTGTGTTCCCTAGTCTCACCATACTATCTACTGTCCCTTGTGTTCCCTAGTCTCACCATACTATATACTGTCCCTTGTGTTCCCTAGTCTCACCATACTATCTACTGTCCCTAGTCTCACCATACTATCTACTGTCCCTTGTGTTCCCTAGTCTCACCATACTATCTACTGTCCCTTGTGTTCCCTAGTCTCACCATACTATCTACTGTCCCTAGTCTCACCATACTATCTACTGTCCCTTGTGTTCCCTAGTCTCACCATACTATCTACTGTCCCTTGTGTTCCCTAGTCTCACCATACTATCTACTGTCCCTAGTCTCACCATACTATCTACTGTCCCTTGTGTTCCCTAGTCTCACCATACTATCTACTGTCCCTTGTGTTCCCTAGTCTCACCATACTATCTACTGTCCCTTGTGTTCCCTAGTCTCACCATACTATCTACTGTCCCTAGTCTCACCATACTATCTACTGTCCCTTGTGTTCCCTAGTCTCACCATACTATCTACTGTCCCTTGTGTTCCCTAGTCTCACCATACTATCTACTGTCCCTAGTCTCACCATACTATCTACTGTCCCTTGTGTTCCCTAGTCTCACCATACTATCTACTGTCCCTTGTGTTCCCTAGTCTCACCATACTATATACTGTCCCTTGTGTTCCCTAGTCTCACCATACTATCTACTGTCCCTTGTGTTCCCTAGTCTCACCATACTATCTACTGTCCCTTGTGTTCCCTAGTCTCACCATACTATATACTGTCCCTTGTGTTCCCTAGCCTCACCATACTATCTACTGTCCCTTGTGTTCCCTAGTCTCACCATACTATCTACTGTCCCTTGTGTTCCCTAGCCTCACCATACTATCTACTGTCCCTTGTGTTCCCTAGTCTCACCATACTATATACTGTCCCTTGTGTTCCCTAGCCTCACCATACTATCTACTGTCCCTTGTGTTCCCTAGTCTCACCATACTATCTACTGTCCCTTGTGTTCCCTAGCCTCACCATACTATCTACTGTCCCTTGTGTTCCCTAGTCTCACCATACTATATACTGTCCCTTGTGTTCCCTAGCCTCACCATACTATCTACTGTCCCTTGTGTTCCCTAGCCTCACCATACTATATACTGTCCCTTGTGTTCCCTAGCCTCACCATACTATCTACTGTCCCTTGTGTTCCCTAGTCTCACCATACTATCTACTGTCCCTTGTGTTCCCTAGCCTCACCATACTATCTACTGTCCCTTGTGTTCCCTAGCCTCACCATACTATCTACTGTCCCTTGTGTTCCCTAGCCTCACCATACTATCTACTGTCCCTTGTGTTCCCTAGTCTCACCATACTATCTACTGTCCCTAGTCTCACCATACTATCTACTGTCCCTTGTGTTCCCTAGTCTCACCATACTATCTACTGTCCCTTGTGTTCCCTAGTCTCACCATACTATATACTGTCCCTTGTGTTCCCTAGTCTCACCATACTATCTACTGTCCCTTGTGTTCCCTAGTCTCACCATACTATCTACTGTCCCTTGTGTTCCCTAGTCTCACCATACTATATACTGTCCCTTGTGTTCCCTAGCCTCACCATACTATCTACTGTCCCTTGTGTTCCCTAGTCTCACCATACTATATACTGTCCCTTGTGTTCCCTAGCCTCACCATACTATCTACTGTCCCTTGTGTTCCCTAGCCTCACCATACTATATACTGTCCCTTGTGTTCCCTAGCCTCACCATACTATCTACTGTCCCTTGTGTTCCCTAGTCTCACCATACTATCTACTGTCCCTTGTGTTCCCTAGCCTCACCATACTATCTACTGTCCCTTGTGTTCCCTAGCCTCACCATACTATCTACTGTCCCTTGTGTTCCCTAGCCTCACCATACTATCTACTGTCCCTTGTGTTCCCTAGTCTCACCATACTATCTACTGTCCCTAGTCTCACCATACTATCTACTGTCCCTTGTGTTCCCTAGTCTCACCATACTATCTACTGTCCCTTGTGTTCCCTAGTCTCACCATACTATCTACTGTCCCTAGTCTCACCATACTATCTACTGTCCCTTGTGTTCCCTAGTCTCACCATACTATCTACTGTCCCTTGTGTTCCCTAGTCTCACCATACTATCTACTGTCCCTTGTGGTATCTAGTCTCACCATACTATCTACTGTCCCTTGTGGTATCTAGTCTCACCATACTATCTACTGTCCCTTGTGGTATCTAGTCTCACCATACTATCTACTGTCCCTTTGTTCCCTAGTCTCACCATACTATCTACTGTCCCTAGTCTCACCATACTATCTACTGTCCCTTGTGTTCCCTAGTCTCACCATACTATCTACTGTCCCTTGTGTTCCCTAGTCTCACCATACTATCTACTGTCCCTTGTGTTCCCTAGTCTCACCATACTATCTACTGTCCCTAGTCTCACCATACTATCTACTGTTCCTTGTGTTCCCTAGTCTCACCATACTATCTACTGTCCCTTGTGTTCCCTAGTCTCACCATACTATCTACTGTCCCTAGTCTCACCATACTATCTACTGTCCCTTGTGTTCCCTAGTCTCACCATACTATATACTGTCCCTTGTGTTCCCTAGTCTCACCATACTATATACTGTCCCTTGTGTTCCCTAGTCTCACCATACTATATACTGTCCCTTGTGTTCCCTAGTCTCACCATACTATCTACTGTCCCTTGTGTTCCTAGTCTCACCATACTATATACTGTCCCTTGTGTTCCCTAGTCTCACCATACTATCTACTGTCCCTAGTCTCACCATACTATCTACTGTCCCTTGTGTCCCTAGTCTCACCATACTATCTACTGTCCCTTGTGTTCCCTAGTCTCACCATACTATCTACTGTCCCTAGTCTCACCATACTATCTACTGTCCCTTGTGTTCCCTAGTCTCACCATACTATCTACTGTCCCTTGTGTTCCCTAGTCTCACCATACTATCTACTGTCCCTAGTCTCACCATACTATCTACTGTCCCTTGTGTTCCCTAGTCTCACCATACTATCTACTGTCCCTTGTGTTCCCTAGTCTCACCATACTATCTACTGTCCCTTGTGTTCCCTAGTCTCACCATACTATCTACTGTCCCTAGTCTCACCATACTATCTACTGTCCCTTGTGTTCCCTAGTCTCACCATACTATCTACTGTCCCTTGTGTTCCCTAGTCTCACCATACTATCTACTGTCCCTAGTCTCACCATACTATCTACTGTCCCTTGTGTTCCCTAGTCTCACCATACTATCTACTGTCCCTTGTGTTCCCTAGTCTCACCATACTATATACTGTCCCTTGTGTTCCCTAGTCTCACCATACTATCTACTGTCCCTTGTGTTCCCTAGTCTCACCATACTATCTACTGTCCCTTGTGTTCCCCTAGTCTCACCATACTATATACTGTCCCTTGTGTTCCCTAGCCTCACCATACTATCTACTGTCCCTTGTGTTCCCTAGTCTCACCATACTATCTACTGTCCCTTGTGTTCCCTAGCCTCACCATACTATCTACTGTCCCTTGTGTTCCCTAGTCTCACCATACTATCTACTGTCCCTTGTGTTCCCTAGCCTCACCATACTATCTACTGTCCCTTGTGTTCCCTAGTCTCACCATACTATCTACTGTCCCTTGTGTTCCCTAGCCTCACCATACTATCTACTGTCCCTTGTGTTCCCTAGTCTCACCATACTATATACTGTCCCTTGTGTTCCCTAGTCTCACCATACTATCTACTGTCCCTTGTGTTCCCTAGCCTCACCATACTATATACTGTCCCTTGTGTTCCCTAGTCTCACCATACTATCTACTGTCCCTTGTGTTCCCTAGTCTCACCATACTATCTACTGTCCCTTGTGTTCCCTAGTCTCACCATACTATCTACTGTCCCTTGTGTTCCCTAGTCTCACCATACTATCTACTGTCCCTTGTGTTCCCTAGTCTCACCATACTATCTACTGTCCCTAGTATCACCATACTATCTACTGTCCCTTGTGTTCCCTAGTATCACCATACTATCTACTGTCCCTTGTGTTCCCTAGTCTCACCATACTATCTACTGTCCCTAGTCTCACCATACTATCTACTGTCCCTTGTGTTCCCTAGTCTCACCATACTATCTACTGTCCCTTGTGTTCCCTAGTCTCACCATACTATCTACTGTCCCTTGTGTTCCCTAGTCTCACCATACTATATACTGTCCCTTGTGTTCCTAGTCTCACCATACTATCTACTGTCCCTAGTCTCACCATACTATCTACTGTCCCTTGTGTTCCCTAGTCTCACCATACTATCTACTGTCCCTTGTGTTCCCTAGTCTCACCATACTATCTACTGTCCCTAGTCTCACCATACTATCTACTGTCCCTTGTGTTCCCTAGTCTCACCATACTATCTACTGTCCCTTGTGTTCCCTAGTCTCACCATACTATCTACTGTCCCTTGTGTATCCCTAGTCTCACCATACTATCTACTGTCCCTTGTGTATCTAGTCTCACCATACTATCTACTGTCCCTGTGGTATCTAGTCTCACCATACTATCTACTGTCCCTTGTGTTCCCTAGTCTCACCATACTATCTATAGTCTCACCATACTATCTACTGTCCCTTGTGTTCCCTAGTCTCACCATACTATCTACTGTCCCTTGTGTTCCCTAGTCTCACCATACTATCTACTGTCCCTTGTGTTCCCTAGTCTCACCATACTATCTACTGTCCCTAGTCTCACCATACTATCTACTGTTCCTTGTGTTCCCTAGTCTCACCATACTATCTACTGTCCCTTGTGTTCCCTAGTCTCACCATACTATCTACTGTCCCTAGTCTCACCATACTATCTACTGTCCCTTGTGTTCCCTAGTCTCACCATACTATATACTGTCCCTTGTGTTCCCTAGTCTCACCATACTATCTACTGTCCCTTGTGTTCCCTAGTCTCACCATACTATCTACTGTCCCTGTTCCCTAGTCTCACCATACTATCTACTGTCCCTTGTGTTCCCTAGTCTCACCATACTATATACTGTCCCTTGTGTTCCCTAGTCTCACCATACTATCTACTGTCCCTAGTCTCACCATACTATCTACTGTCCCTTGTGTTCCCTAGTCTCACCATACTATCTACTGTCCCTTGTGTTCCCTAGTCTCACCATACTATCTACTGTCCCTAGTCTCACCATACTATCTACTGTCCCTTGTGTTCCCTAGTCTCACCATACTATCTACTGTCCCTTGTGTTCCCTAGTCTCACCATACTATCTACTGTCCCTAGTCTCACCATACTATCTACTGTCCCTTGTGTTCCCTAGTCTCACCATACTATCTACTGTCCCTTGTGTTCCCTAGTCTCACCATACTATCTACTGTCCCTTGTGTTCCCTAGTCTCACCATACTATCTACTGTCCCTAGTCTCACCATACTATCTACTGTCCCTTGTGTTCCCTAGTCTCACCATACTATCTACTGTCCCTTGTGTTCCCTAGTCTCACCATACTATCTACTGTCCCTAGTCTCACCATACTATCTACTGTCCCTTGTGTTCCCTAGTCTCACCATACTATCTACTGTCCCTTGTGTTCCTAGTCTCACCATACTATATACTGTCCCTTGTGTTCCCTAGTCTCACCATACTATCTACTGTCCCTTGTGTTCCTAGTCTCACCATACTATCTACTGTCCTTGTGTTCCCTAGTCTCACCATACTATATACTGTCCCTTGTGTTCCCTAGCCTCACCATACTATCTACTGTCCCTTGTGTTCCCTAGTCTCACCATACTATCTACTGTCCCTTCTCACCATACTATCTACTGTGTTCCCTAGTCTCACCATACTATCTACTGTCCCTTGTGTTCCCTAGTCTCACCATACTATATACTGTCCCTTGTGTTCCCTAGTCTCACCATACTATCTACTGTCCCTTGTGTTCCCTAGTCTCACCATACTATCTACTGTCCCTTGTGTTCCCTAGTCTCACCATACTATCTACTGTCCCTTGTGTTCCCTAGTCTCACCATACTATATACTGTCCCTTGTGTTCCCTAGCCTCACCATACTATCTACTGTCCCCTTGTGTTCCCTAGTCTCACCATACTATATACTGTCCTTGTGTTCCCTAGTCTCACCATACTATCTACTGTCCCTTGTGTTCCCTAGTCTCACCATACTATCTACTGTCCCTTGTGTTCCCTAGTCTCACCATACTATCTACTGTCCCTTGTGTAGCCTCACCATACTATCTACTGTCCCTTGTGTTCCCTAGCCTCACCATACTATCTACTGTCCCTTGTGTTCCCTAGTCTCACCATACTATCTACTGTCCCTAGTCTCACCATACTATCTACTGTCCCTTGTGTTCCCTAGTCTCACCATACTATCTACTGTCCCTTGTGTTCCCTAGTCTCACCATACTATCTACTGTCCCTTGTGTTCCCTAGTCTCACCATACTATCTACTGTCCCTTGTGTTCCCTAGTCTCACCATACTATCTACTGTCCCTTGTGTTCCCTAGTCTCACCATACTATATACTGTCCCTTGTGTTCCCTAGCCTCACCATACTATCTACTGTCCCTTGTGTTCCCTAGTCTCACCATACTATATACTGTCCCTTGTGTTCCCTAGCCTCACCATACTATCTACTGTCCCTTGTGTTCCCTAGCCTCACCATACTATATACTGTCCCTTGTGTTCCCTAGCCTCACCATACTATCTACTGTCCCTGTCCCTAGTCTCACCATACTATCTACTGTCCCTTGTGTTCCCTAGCCTCACCATACTATCTACTGTCCCTTGTGTTCCCTAGCCTCACCATACTATCTACTGTCCCTTGTGTTCCCTAGCCTCACCATACTATCTACTGTCCCTTGTGTTCCCTAGTCTCACCATACTATCTACTGTCCCTAGTCTCACCATACTATCTACTGTCCCTAGTCTCACCATACTATCTACTGTCCCTAGTCTCACCATACTATCTACTGTCCCTAGTCTCACCATACTATCTACTGTCCCTAGTCTCACCATACTATCTACTGTCCCTTGTGTTCCCTAGTCTCACCATACTATCTACTGTCCCTTGTCTCACCATACTATCTACTGTCCCTAGTCTCACCATACTATCTACTGTCCCTTGTGTTCCCTAGTCTCACCATACTATCTACTGTCCCTAGTCTCACCATACTATCTACTGTCCCTAGTCTCACCATACTATCTACTGTCCCTAGTCTCACCATACTATCTACTGTCCCTAGTCTCACCATACTATCTACTGTCCCTAGTCTCACCATACTATCTACTGTCCCTTGTGTTCCCTAGTCTCACCATACTATCTACTGTCCCTAGTCTCACCATACTATCTACTGTCCCTTGTGTTCCCTAGTCTCACCATACTATCTACTGTCCCTTGTGTTCCCTAGTCTCACCATACTATCTACTGTCCCTAGTCTCACCATACTATCTACTGTCCCTAGTCTCACCATACTATCTACTGTCCCTAGTCTCACCATACTATCTACTGTCCCTAGTCTCACCATACTATCTACTGTCCCTAGTCTCACCATACTATCTACTGTCCCTAGTCTCACCATACTATCTACTGTCCCTAGTCTCACCATACTATCTACTGTCCCTAGTCTCACCATACTATCTACTGTCCCTAGTCTCACCATACTATCTACTGTCCCTAGTCTCACCATACTATCTACTGTCCCTTGTGTTCCCTAGTCTCACCATACTATCTACTGTCCCTTGTGTTCCCTAGTCTCACCATACTATCTACTGTCCCTTGTGTTCCCTAGCCTCACCATACTATCTACTGTCCCTTGTGTTCCCTAGTCTCACCATACTATATACTGTCCCTTGTGTTCCCTAGCCTCACCATACTATCTACTGTCCCTTGTGTTCCCTAGCCTCACCATACTATATACTGTCCCTTGTGTTCCCTAGCCTCACCATACTATCTACTGTCCCTTGTGTTCCCTAGTCTCACCATACTATCTACTGTCCCTTGTGTTCCCTAGCCTCACCATACTATCTACTGTCCCTTGTGTTCCCTAGCCTCACCATACTATCTACTGTCCCTTGTGTTCCCTAGCCTCACCATACTATCTACTGTCCCTGTGTCCCTAGTCTCACCATACTATCTACTGTCCCTAGTCTCACCATACTATCTACTGTCCCTTGTGTTCCCTAGTCTCACCATACTATCTACTGTCCCTTGTGTTCCCTAGTCTCACCATACTATATCTACTGTCCCTTGTGTTCCCTAGTCTCACCATACTATCTACTGTCCTTGTGTTCCCTAGTCTCACCATACTATCTACTGTCCCTTGTGTTCCCTAGTCTCACCATACTATCTACTGTCCCTTGTGTTCCCTAGTCCCCTCACCATACTATCTACTGTCCCTTGTGTTCCCTAGTCTCACCATACTATCTACTGTCCCTTGTGTTCCCTAGCCTCACCATACTATCTACTGTCCCTTGTGTTCCCTAGTCTCACCATACTATCTACTGTCCCTACTGTCCCTAGTCTCACCATACTATCTACTGTCCCTTGTGTTCCCTAGTCTCACCATACTATCTACTGTCCCTATGTGTTCCCTAGTCTCACCATACTATCTACTGTCCCTTGTGTTCCCTAGTCTCACCATACTATCTACTGTCCCTTGTGTTCCCTAGTCTCACCATACTATCTACTGTCCTTGTGTCCCTAGTCTCACCATACTATCTACTGTCCCTAGTCTCACCTAGTCTCACCATACTATCTACTGTCCCTAGTCTCACCATACTATCTACTGTCCCTAGTCTCACCATACTATCTACTGTCCTAGTCTCACCATACTATCTACTGTCCCTAGTCTCACCATACTATCTACTGTCCCTAGTCTCACCATACTATCTACTGTCCCTTGTGTTCCCTAGTCTCACCATACTATCTGTCCCTGTCCCATACTATCTACTGTCCCTAGTCTCACCATACTATCTACTGTCCCCCTAGTCTCACCATACTATCTACTGTCCCTTGTGTTCCTAGTCTCACCATACTATCTACTGTCCCTAGTCTCACCATACTATCTACTGTCCCTAGTCTCACCATACTATCTACTGTCCCTAGTCTCACCATACTATCTACTGTCCCTTGTGTTCCCTAGTCTCACCATACTATCTACTGTCCCTAGTCTCACCATACTATCTACTGTCCCTTGTGTTCCCTAGTCTCACCATACTATCTACTGTCCCTTGTGTTCCCTAGTCTCACCTAGTCTCACCATACTATCTACTGTCCCTAGTCTCACCATACTATCTACTGTCCCTAGTCTCACCATACTATCTACTGTCCCTAGTCTCACCATACTATCTACTGTCCCTAGTCTCACCATACTATCTACTGTCCCTAGTCTCACCATACTATCTACTGTCCCTTCTACTGTCCCTAGTCTCACCATACTATCTACTGTCCCTAGTCTCACCATACTATCTACTGTCCCTAGTCTCACCATACTATCTACTGTCCCTAGTCTCACCATACTATCTACTGTCCCTAGTCTCACCCATACTATCTACTGTCCCTAGTCTCACCATACTATCTACTGTCCCTAGTCTCACCATACTATCTACTGTCCCTTGTGTTCCCAGTCTCAGTCTCACCATACTATCTACTGTCCCTTGTGTTCCCTAGTCTCACCATACTATCTACTGTCCCTAGTCTCACCATACTATCTACTGTCCCTAGTCTCACCATACTATCTACTGTCCCCCTAGTCTCACCATACTATCTACTGTCCCTTGTGTTCCTAGTCTCACCATACTATCTACTGTCCCTTGTCCCTAGTCCCTCACCATACTATCTACTGTCCCTAGTCTCACCATACTATCTACTGTCCCTAGTCTCACCATACTATCTACTGTCACCCCTACTGTCCCTAGTCTCACCATACTATCTACTGTCCCTAGTCTCACCATACTATCTACTGTCCCTAGTCTCACCATACTATCTACTGTCCCTAGTCTCACCATACTATCTACTGTCCCTAGTCTCACCATACTATCTACTGTCCCTAGTCTCACCATACTATCTACTGTCCCTAGTCTCACCATACTATCTACTGTCCCTAGTCTCACCATACTATCTACTGTCCCTAGTCTCACCATACTATCTACTGTCCCTAGTCTCACCATACTATCTACTGTCCCTAGTCTCACCATACTATCTACTGTCCCTAGTCTCACCATACTATCTACTGTCCCTAGTCTCACCATACTATCTACTGTCCCTAGTCTCACCATACTATCTACTGTCCCTAGTCTCACCATACTATCTACTGTCCCTAGTCTCACCATACTATCTACTGTCCCTAGTCTCACCATACTATCTACTGTCCCTAGTCTCACCATACTATCTACTGTCCCTAGTCTCACCATACTATCTACTGTCCCTAGTCTCACCATACTATCTACTGTCCCTAGTCTCACCATACTATCTACTGTCCCTAGTCTCACCATACTATCTACTGTCCCTAGTCTCACCATACTATCTACTGTCCCTAGTCTCACCATACTATCTACTGTCCCTAGTCTCACCATACTATCTACTGTCCCTAGTCTCACCATACTATCTACTGTCCCTAGTCTCACCATACTATCTACTGTCCCTAGTCTCACCATACTATCTACTGTCCCTAGTCTCACCATACTATCTACTGTCCCTAGTCTCACCATACTATCTACTGTCCCTTGTGTTCCCTAGTCTCACCATACTATCTACTGTCCCTAGTCTCACCATACTATCTACTGTCCCTAGTCTCACCCATACTATCTACTGTCCCTAGTCTCACCATACTATCTACTGTCCCTAGTCTCACCATACTATCTACTGTCCCTTGTGTTCCCTAGTCTCACCATACTATCTACTGTCCCTAGTCTCACCATACTATCTACTGTTCCCTAGTCTCACCATACTATCTACTGTCCCTGTCACCATACTATCTACTGTCCCTAGTCTCACCATACTATCTACTGTCCCTAGTCTCACCATACTATCTACTGTCCCTTGTGTTCCCTAGTCTCACCATACTATCTACTGTCCCTAGTCTCACCATACTATCTACTGTCCCTAGTCTCACCATACTATCTACTGTCCCTAGTCTCACCATACTATCTACTGTCCCTTGTGTTCCCTAGTCTCACCATACTATCTACTGTCCCTAGTCTCACCATACTATCTACTGTCCCTTGTGTTCCCTAGTCTCACCATACTATCTACTGTCCCTTGTGTTCCCTAGTCTCACCATACTATCTACTGTCCCTTGTGTTCCCTAGTCTCACCATACTATCTACTGTCCCTTGTGTTCCCTAGTCTCACCATACTATCTGTCCCTGTTCCCTAGTCTCACCATACTATCTACTGTCCCTTGTGTTCCCTAGTCTCACCATACTATCTACTGTCCCTTGTGTTCCCTAGTCTCACCATACTATCTACTGTCCCTAGTCTCACCATACTATCTACTGTCCCTAGTCTCACCATACTATCTACTGTCCCTTGTGTTCCCTAGTCTCACCATACTATCTACTGTCCCCCTAGTCTCACCATACTATCTACTGTCCCTTGTGTTCCCTAGTCTCACCATACTATCTACTGTCCCTTGTGTTCCCTAGTCTCACCATACTATCTACTGTCCCTTGTGTTCCCTAGTCTCACCATACTATCTACTGTCCCTTGTGTTCCCTAGTCTCACCATACTATCTACTGTCCCTTGTGTTCCCTAGTCTCACCATACTATCTACTGTCCCTTGTGTTCCCTAGTCTCACCATACTATCTACTGTCCCTTGTGTTCCCTAGTCTCACCATACATACTATCTACTGTCCCTTGTGTTCCCTAGTATCACCATACTATCTACTGTCCCTTGTGTTCCCTAGTATCACCATACTATCTACTGTCCCTTGTGTTCCCTAGTATCACCATACTATCTACTGTCCCTTGTGTTCCCTAGTCTCACCATACTATCTACTGTCCCTTGTGTTCCCTAGTCTCACCATACTATCTACTGTCCCTTGTGTTCCCTAGTCTCACCATACTATCTACTGTCCCTTGTGTTCCCTAGTCTCACCATACTATCTACTGTCCCTTGTGTTCCCTAGTCTCACCATACTATCTACTGTCCCTTGTGTTCCCTAGTCTCACCATACTATCTACTGTCCCTTGTGTCCCTAGTCTCACCATACTATCTACTGTCCCTTGTGTCCCTAGTCTCACCATACTATATACTGTCCCTTGTGTTCCCTAGTCTCACCATACTATCTACTGTCCCTAGTCTCACCATACTATCTACTGTCCCTTGTCTCACCATACTATATACTGTCCCTTGTGTTCCCTCATATACTCAGCATTTTTTGTAATGCTGCTATTGTTGTGTTATTTTTCGCTCGTGACTGTGTGTGTGTGTCTGTGTGTGTGTGTGTGTGTGTGTGTGTGTGTGTGTGTGTGTGTGTGTGTGTGTGTGTGTGTGTGTGTGTGTGTGTGTGTGTGTGTGTGTGTGTGTGTGTGTGTGTGTGTGTGTGTGTGTGTGTGTGTGTGTGTGTGTGTGTGTGTGTGTGTGTGTGTGTGTGTGTGTGTGTGTGTGTGTGTGCGTTGGTGTGTGTTGGCTTGTTGCTCCTCTCCTCTTACTCACCATGGAATCCTTTCTAAACTCTGCCTGCTAATCCTCCTCAGAGTCTCTCTGTCTCTGAGTTCTGAGCTCTGGCTGGAATTGATTGTGGCTGAAGAAAGAGAGAGAGAGAGATAGAGAGAGAGAGAGAGAGAGAGAGAGAGAGAGAGAGAGAGAGAGAGAGAGAGAGACAGAGAGAGAGAGAGAGAGAGAGAGAGAGAGAGAGAGAGAGAGAGAGAGAGAGAGAGAGAGAGAGAGAGAGAGAGAGAGAGGAAGAATCCACTGAATTATAATGGAATTCTCCTGTGTTTGTGTGCTTCTATTTCTGTGAGTTTGTTAATTTTTTTCTCTCTCTCTTTTTCTCTCCCTATCTGTGGGAGTTTGTGTGTTTATGTGTGTGTGTGTGTGTGTGTGTGTGTGTGTGTTTACGTGTGTGTGTGTTTATGTGTGTGTGTGTGTGTGTGACTGTGCGTGCGGGTGTGCGTGTGTGTGTGTGTGTGTTTATGTGTGTGTGTGTGTGTGTGTGTGTGTGTGTGTGTGTGTTTGTGTGTGTGTGTGTGTGTGTGTGTGTGACTGTGTGTGTGTGTGTGCGTGTGTGTGTGTGTGTGTGTGTTTGTGTGTGTGTGTGTGTGTGTGTGTTTGTGTGTGTGTGTGTGTGTGTGTGACTGTGCGTGTGTGTGTGTGTGTGTGTGTGTGTGTGTGTGTGTGTGTGTGTGTGTGTGACTGTGTGTGCGTGCGTGCGTGTGTGTGTGTGTGTGTGTTTATGTGTGTGTGTGTGTGTTTATGTGTGTGTGACTGTGCATGCGTGCGTGCGTGCGTGCGTGCGTGCGTGCGTGCGTGTGTGTGTGTGTGTTTATGTGTGTGTGTGTGTGTGTTTATGTGTGTGTGTGTGTGTGTTTATGTGTGTTTATGTGTGTGTGTGTGTGTGTTCTGTTTCTGTTCTGTTGTGCTGTCAGGGTCTGTATTTCCGTTGGGATGTTCACCATGTTCACTCCTCTGATCTGTTTTAGAGAACTCCCATCTGCTTACCATCCATCCGGACCTAACCACCACGACCACCAGCTACCAAGGAACCCTGCGCTCACGCCACGACGGCATCACACACACCGGCACCTCTAAGTTCTCAATGACCAACGGTCCGCTCCTGGACCCCCTACCCAACGGGTCGCACCACACCTTACACAACGGGAAGATGACCTCTGACCCGGCGGAGTTTATGACCCGGCTGTCCAATCAGACCTACTTCAAGACGTATTTCCGTTGGGATGGCTAACACCGTATGGGACATTCAACTTCCTGGGGGTAGACTCACCATCCCAACACAGGTAACACCTTCCCGGGGTAGACTCACCATCCCCAA
Source organism: Oncorhynchus nerka (assembly GCF_034236695.1). Classification (NCBI taxonomy): domain Eukaryota; kingdom Metazoa; phylum Chordata; class Actinopteri; order Salmoniformes; family Salmonidae; genus Oncorhynchus; species Oncorhynchus nerka. The sequence goes on from NC_088400.1 coordinate 4,534,515, forward strand.
CACAGGTAACACCTTCCTGGGGGTAGACTCACCATCCCCAACACAGGTAACACCTTCCTGGGGGTAGACCACATCCCCAACACAGGTAACACCTTCCTGGGGGTAGACTCACCATCCCCAACACAGGTAACACCTTCCTGGGGGTAGACTCACCATCCCCAACACAGGTAACACCTTCCTGGGGGGTAGACTCACCATCCCCAACACAGGTAACACCTTCCTGGGGGGTAGACTCACCATCCCCAACACAGGTAACACCTTCCTGGGGGGTAGACTCACCATCCCCAACACAGGTAACACCTTCCTGGGGGGTAGACTCACCATCCCCAACACAGGTAACACCTTCCTGGGGGGTAGACTCACCATCCCCAACACAGGTAACACCTTCCTGGGGGGTAGACTCACCATCCCCAACACAGGTAACACCTTCCTGGGGGGTAGACTCACCATCCCCAACACAGGCAACAACTGATTGATCAACGTATATATTTTCAGAAAAATCATCTTTTTTTTTTAACATCATGATGGCAGTGACTCTGTGTGAGTCTGTGTGGCGTGTGCTCCCTCTCCGGCCTCTAGGTCACCAGGCTGCTTTACCTGCGCATCAACAGACTCACCTGGACTCCATCACTTCCCTGATTACCTTCCCTATATACAGTGGGGCAAAAAAGTATTTAGTCAGCCACCAATTGTGCAAGTTCTCCCACTTAAAAAGATGAGAAGAGGCCTGTAATTTTTTTTAATCATAGGTACACTTCAACTATGACAGACAAAATGAGAAAAAAAATCCAGAAAATCATAATGTAGGATTTTTAATGAATTTATTTGCAAATTATGGTGGAAAATAAGTATTTGGTTAATGCACCCTATTTCCTATGGGCCTTGGTTAATGCACCCTATTTCCTATGGGCCTTGGTTAATGCACCCTATTTCCTATGGGCCTTGGTTAATGCACCCTATTCCCTATGGGGCTTGGTTAATGCACCCTATTCCCTATGGGCCTTGGTTAATGCACCCTATTTCCTATGGGCCTTGGTTAATGCACCCTATTCCCTATGGGCCTTGGTTAATGCACCCTATTTCCTATGGGCCTTGGTTAATGCACCCTATTTCCTATGGGCCTTGGTTAATGCACCCTATTCCCTATGGGCCTTGGTTAATGCACCCTATTCCCTATGGGCCTTGGTTAATGCACCCTATTCCGAATGGGCCTTGGTTAATGCACCCTATTCCCTATGGGCCTTGGTTAATGCACCCTATTCCCTATGGGCCTTGGTTAATGCACCCTATTCCCTATGGGCCTTGGTTAATGCACCCTATTCCCTATGGGCCTTGGTTAATGCACCCTATTTCCTATGGGCCTTGGTTAATGCACCCTATTCCCTATGGGCCTTGGTTAATGCACCCTATTCCCTATGGGCCTTGGTTAATGCACCCTATTTCCTATGGGCCTTGGTTAATGCACCCTATTCCCTATGGGCCTTGGTTAATGCACCCTATTCCCTATGGGCCTTGGTTAATGCACCCTATTCCCTATGGACCTTGGTTAATGCACCCTATTCCCTATGGGCCTTGGTTAATGCACCCTATTCCCTATGGGCCTTGGTTAATGCACCCTATTCCCTATGGGCCTTGGTTAATGCACCCTATTCCTTATGGGCCTTGGTTAATGCACCCTATTCCCTATGGGCCTTGGTTAATGCACCCTATTTCCTATGGGCCTTGGTTAATGCACCCTATTCCCTATGGGCCTTGGTTAATGCACCCTATTCCCTATGGGCCTTGGTTAATGCACCCTATTCCCTATGGGCCTTGGTTAATGCACCCTATTCCATATATGCCCTGGTTAATGCACCCTATTCCCTATGGGCCCTGGTTAATGCACCCTATTCCCTATGGGCCTTGGTTAATGCACCCTATTCCCTATGGGCCTTGGTTAATGCACCCTATTCTCTATGGGCCCTGTTTAAATGAGGTGCACTACATAAGGAATAGGGTGCCATTTGGGACTAAATCTGTATGAGTGTCTACATTAGTGTTTCAGACTGTATGGAGGGAGAATCCACTTCAGGTTACCTTCAGGTTCAGACTGTATGGAGGGAGAAACCACTTCAGGTTCAGACTGTATGGAGGGAGAGAAACCACTTCAGGTTACCTTCAGGTTCAGACTGTATGGAGAGGGAGAATCCACTTCAGGTTACCTTCAGGTTCAGACTGTATGGAGGGAGAAACCACTTCAGGTTCAGACTGTATGGAGGGAGAAACCACTTCAGGTTCAGACTGTATGGAGGGAGAATCCACTTCAGGTTACCTTCAGGTTCAGACTGTATGGAGGGAGAAACCATTCAGGTTACCTTCAGGTTCAGACTGTATGGAGGGAGAAACCATTTCAGGTTCAGACTGTATGGAGGGAGAAACCACTTCAGGTTACCTTCAGGTTCAGACTGTATGGAGAGGGAGAAACCACTTCAGGTTCAGACTGTATGGAGGGAGAAACCACTTCAGGTTCAGACTGTATAGAGGGAGAAACCACTTCAGGTTCAGACTGTATGGAGAGGGAGAAACCACTTCAGGTTCAGACTGTATGGAGGGAGAAACCACTTCAGGTTCAGACTGTATGGAGAGGGAGAAACCACTTCAGGTTCAGACTGTATGGAGGGAGAAACCACTTCAGGTTACCTTCAGGTTCAGACTGTATGGAGGGAGAAACCACTTCAGGTTCAGACTGTATGGAGGGAGAAACCATTCAGGTTCAGACTGTATGGAGGGAGAATCCACTTCAGGTTACCTTCAGGTTCAGACTGTATGGAGGGAGAAAGCACTTCAGGTTCAGACTGTATGGAGGGAGAAACCATTCAGGTTCAGACTGTATGGAGGGAGAAACCACTTCAGGTTCAGACTGTATGGAGGGAGAAACCACTTCAGGTTCAGACTGTATGGAGGGAGAAACCACTTCAGGTTCAGACTGTATGGAGGGAGAAACCACTTCAGGTTCAGACTGTATGGAGGGAGAAACCACTTCAGGTTACCTTCAGGTTCAGACTGTATGGAGAGGGAGAATCCACTTCAGGTTCAGACTGTATGGAGAGGGAGAATCCACTTCAGGTTCAGACTGTATGGAGGGAGAAACCACTTCAGGTTCAGACTGTATGGAGGGAGAAACCACTTCAGGTTACCTTCAGGTTCAGACTGTATGGAGAGGGAGAAACCACTTCAGGTTCAGACTGTATGGAGGGAGAAACCACTTCAGGTTCAGACTGTATGGAGGGAGAAACCACTTCAGGTTACCTTCAGGTTCCGACTGTATGGAGAGAGAGAAACCACTTCAGGTTCAGACTGTATGGAGGGAGAAACCACTTCAGGTTACCTTCAGGTTCAGACTGTATGGAGGGAGAAACCACTTCAGGTTACCTTCAGGTTCCGACTGTATGGAGAGGGAGAAACCACTTCAGGTTCAGACTGTATGGAGGGAGAAACCACTTCAGGTTCAGACTGTATGGAGGGAGAAACCACTTCAGGTTACCTTCAGGTTCCGACTGTATGGAGAGGGAGAAAGCAGGTTACCTTCAGGTTCTGGTGATGATTACCTAGAAACCATGCGTCATCACCACTGACTAGACTTCTTTTTCAAACTGCCAAGATGGAAAAACGTCTAAAGAAACTTTAAAATGTCAAGTACAATTGGTACAATAGTATAATTAAAACAATACCTCACTACTTCAGCCACATTCATATGGGTTCATTTGGAAAGCGACGTTCTATTTTAAAACAACTGAAGTAACGTTTTTAGATGAGCTATATCTGAACACGGACAGTAATTACAGGTCAAACGGAGGGAGAGCTGTAGCAGGACGGGGCATGGAGAGACGAAAGACATCCAGGAAACGACTTTAGACCAAATGACCTCAATTAGGACCTTCATCATTAATGACATCACAGCGGCTAGTCGTGGGTTGACTGACGCACACAAAGTTATGGACAAGCCTTAATTGTTTGGTAATGTAGAACATCAGCCAGTCTGGGATCCTTTTTGTCTTCTCTTGCCTCTCCTCCTCTCCCCATTCAGTAGTTAGTTATATAAGTGACAACAGTGTTTCTGTTGGTCAGATCATTCAGTAGTTAGTTATATAAGTGACAACAGTGTTTCTGTTGGTCAGATCATTCAGTAGTTAGTTATATAAGTGACAACAGTGTTTCTGTTGGTCAGATCATTCAGTAGTTAGTTATATAAGTGACAACAGTGTTTCTGTTGGTCAGATCATTCAGTAGTTAGTTATATAAGTGACAACAGTGTTTCTGTTGGTCAGATCATTCAGTAGTTAGTTATATAAGTGACAACAGTGTTTCTGTTAGTCAGATCATTCAGTAGTTAGTTATATAAGTGACAACAGTGTTTCTGTTGGTCAGATCATTCAGTAGTTAGTTATATAAGTGACAACAGTGTTTCTGTTGACCAGATCATTCAGTAGTTAGTTATATACAGTGGGGCAAAAAAGTATTTAGTCAGCCACCAATTGTGCAAGTTCTCCCACTTAAAAAGATGAGAGAGGCCTGTAATTTTCATCATAGGTACACTTCAACTATGACAGACAAAATGAGGGGAAAATTTTCAGAAAATCACATTGTAGGATTTTTATGAGTTTATTTGCAAATTATGGTGGAAAGTAAGTATTTGGTCAATAACAAAAGTTTATCTCAATACTTTGTTATATACCCTTTGTTGGCAATGACAGAGGTCCAACGTTTTCTGTAAGTCTTCACAAGGTTTTCACACACTGTTGCTGGTATTTTGGCCCATTCCTCCATGCAGATCTCCTCTAGAGCAGTGATGTTTTGGGGCTGTTGCTGGGCAACACGGACTTTCAACTCCCTCCAAAGATTTTCTATGGGGTTGAGATCTGGAGACTGGCTAGGCCACTCCAGGACAACTATCTCTGCAGCACTCAACCAATCAGGCATTTATGGTAGAGTGGCCAGATGGAAGTTACTCCTCAGTAAAAGGCACATGACAGCCCGCTTGGAGTTTGCCAAAAGGCACATAAAGACTCTCAGACCATGAGAAACAAGATTCTCTGGTCTGATGAAAGCAAGCTTGAACTCTTTGGCCTGAATGCCAAGCGTCACGTCTCAAGGGAACCTGGCACAGTCCCTACAGTGAAGCACGGTGGTGGCAGGCAGCATCATGCTGTGGGGATGTTTTTTAAGCGCAGGGGCTGGGAGACTAGTCAGGATCAAGGGAAAGATGAACGACGGAAAGTACAGAACGATCCTTGATGAAAACCCGCTCCAGAGCCCTCAGGACCTGGGGTTAAGGTTCACCTTCCAACAGGACAACAGCCCTAAGCACACAGCCAAGACAATGGGTTAAGGTTCACCTTCCAACAGGACAACAGCCCTAAGCACACAGCCAAGACAATGCAGGAGTGGCTTTGGGACAAGTTTCTATATGTCCTTGAGTGGCCAGAGCCCATCGAACATCTTTGGAGAGACCTGAAAATAGCTGTAGCGATGATGTTGTTTTATTAGAAGTTTGCAAACATTTCTAAAAACCTGTTTTTGCCTTGTCATTATGGGGTATTGTGATGTCATTATGGGGTATTGTGATGTCATTATGGGGTATTGTGATGTCATTATGGAGTATTGTGATGTCATTATGGGGTATTGTGATGTCATTTTGGGGTATTGTGTGTAGATTGATGAGTAAATGCTAACATTCACCTGCTGTATGGTGGCAGGGGGAAAGTATTTCCGTGGTAGCAGGGTTGAGATAACCACTTCTGCATTGGGGAAGGTGGAAGAAGCTTTTTCAATTCCCTGGAGGGGATGGCTAGCTCTCTCATGAGTAGTTGATTGTCACACCTTAGCTTTCTCACCTCTTCCTGCAGTGCTGTTCCTCTGTTAGCTGGGCTGTGAGGTCCTCTGTTAGCTGGGCTGTGTGGTCCTCTGTTAGCTGGGCTGTGTGGTCCTCTGTTAGCTGGGCTGTGTGGTCCTCTGTTAGCTGGGCTGTGTGGTCCTCTGTTAGCTGGGCTGTGTAGTCCTCTGTTAGCTGGGCTGTGTGGTCCTCTGTTAGCTGGGCTGTGTGGTCCTCTGTTAGCTGGGCTGTGTGGTCCTCTGTTAGCTGGGCTGTGTGGTCCTCTGTTAGCTGGGCTGTGTGGTCCTCTGTTAGCTGGGCTGTGTAGTCCTCTGTTAGCTGGGCTGTGTGTTCCTCTGTTAGCTGGGCTGTGTGGTCCTCTGTTAGCTGGGCTGTGTGGTCCTCTCTTAGCTGGGCTGTGTAGTCCTCTGTTAGCTGGGCTGTGTGGTCCTCTCTTAGCTGGGCTGTGTTAGCTGGGCTGTGTAGCCCTCTGTTAGCTGGGCTGTGTGTTCCTCTGTTAGCTGGGCTGTGTGTTTCCTCTGTTAGCTGGGCTGTGTGTTCCTCCAAAGAGGCCTCTTGCGTGGGGGAGGAACTCTGCTGCCATTATTAGGCACTTCACACCTCTCACTTTGTACTTCAGTGCCAATTAATGTTGAAGCCAGTTCTTTCCTTCTGGACAAAGTTAGACACTTATTTTCTATTCTTCATGAAGTTAATGAAGTATCTGGAGATTATTGTAATGTTCTTTTCATTCTAGGTTTGGAAAGTAGCTTCAGACGGAACGTTTCTTACTCAGTTGCAGGTTGGATGATATCTTAGGGTTTGTGCTTCTTTTGCTTGTTGCTGGTTTGTCAGACAGTTTGCTGGATAATTCTAGGCTGTAAGAATCCTTCCATTTCATGTTATTCAAAATCAGGTTGTAGGTTTGGTGTTTTGATTTGGAGTGAATGTTATGTTGTGGATGGTCGCATCCTGTATATGTCCTGGTGACATAGTGTTGTAGAGGGTAGTATCCTGTATATGTCCTGGTGACATAGTGTTGTGGAGGGTAGTATCCTGTATATGTCCTGGTGACATAGTATTGTAGAGGGTAGTATCCTGTATATGTCCTGGTGACATAGTGTTGTAGAGGGTAGTATCCTGTATATGTCCTGGTGACATAGTGTTGTAGAGGGTAGTATCCTGTATATGTCCTGGTGACATAGTGTTGTAGAGGGTAGTATCCTGTATATGTCCTGGTGACATAGTGTTGTGGAGGGTAGTATCCTGTATATGTCCTGGTGACATAGTGTTGTAGAGGGTAGTATCCTGTATATGTCCTGGTGACATGGTGTTGTGGAGGGTAGTATCCTGTATAGGTCCTGGTGACATAGTGTTGTGGAGGGTAGTATCCTGTATATGTCCTGGTGACATAGTGTTGTGGAGGGTAGTATCCTGTATATGTCCTGGTGACATAGTGTTGTGGAGGGTAGTATCCTGTATATGTCCTGGTGACATAGTGTTGTAGAGGGTAGTATCCTGTATATGTCCTGGTGACATAGTGTTGTAGAGGGTAGTATCCTGTATATGTCCTGGTGACATAGTGTTGTAGAGGGTAGTATCCTGTATATGTCCTGGTGACATAGTGTTGTGGAGGGTAGTATCCTGTATATGTCCTGGTGACATAGTGTTGTGGAGGGTAGTATCCTGTATATGTCCTGGTGACATAGTGTTGTGGAGGGTAGTATCCTGTATATGTCCTGGTGACATAGTGAAGGTTATGTTGTGGAGGGTAGTATCCTGTATATGTCCTGGTGACATAGTGTTGTGGAGGGTAGTATCCTGTATATGTCCTGGTGACGTAGTGTTGTAGAGGGTAGTATCCTGTATATGTCCTGGTGACATAGTGTTGTGGAGGGTAGTATCCTGTATATGTCCTGGGGACATAGTGTTGTGGAGGGTAGTATCCTGTATATGTCCTGGTGACATAGTGTTATAGAGGGTAGTATCCTGTATTTGTCCTGGTGACATAGTGTTGTGGAGGGTAGTATCCTGTATATGTCCTGGTGACATAGTGTTGTAGAGGGTAGTATCCTGTATATGTCCTGGTGACATAGTGAAGGTTATGTTGTGGAGGGTAGTATCCTGTATATGTCCTGGTGACATAGTGTTGTAGAGGGTAGTATCCTGTATATGTCCTGGTGACATAGTGTTGTAGAGGGTAGTATCCTGTATATGTCCTGGTGACATAGTGAAGGTTATGTTGTGGAGGGTAGTATCCTGTATATGTCCTGGTGACATAGTGTTGTAGAGGGTAGTATCCTGTATATGTCCTGGTGACATAGTGTTATAGAGGGTAGTATCCTGTATATGTCCTGGTGACATAGTGTTGTAGAGGGTAGTATCCTGTATATGTCCTGGTGACATAGTGTTGTAGAGGGTAGTATCCTGTATATGTCCTGGTGACATAGTGAAGGTCATGTTGTAGAGGGTAGTATCCTGTATATTTCCTGGTGACATAATGTTTAGAGGGTAGTATCCTGTATATGTCCTGGTGACATAGTGTTGTAGAGGGTAGTATCCTGTATATGTCCTGGTGACATAGTGTTGTGGAGGGTAGTATCCTGTATATGTCCTGGTGACATAGTGTGGAGGGTAGTATCCTGTATATGTCCTGGTGACATAGTGTTGTGGAGGGTAGTATCCTGTATATGTCCTGGTGACATAGTGTTGTAGAGGTTAGTATCCTGTATATGTCCTGGTGACATAGTGTTGTGGAGGGTAGTATCCTGTATATGTCCTGGTGACATAGTGTTGTAGAGGGTAGTATCCTGTATATGTCCTGGAGACATAGTGTTGTAGAGGTTAGTATCCTGTATAGGTCCTGGTGACATAGTGTTGTGGAGGGTAGTATCCTGTATATGTCCTGGTGACATAGTGTTATAGAGGGTAGTATCCTGTATATGTCCTGGTGACATAGTGTTGTGGAGGGTAGTATCCTGTATATGTCCTGGTGACATAGTGAAGGTCATGTTGTAGAGGGTAGTATCCTGTATATGTCTTGGTGACATAGTGTTGTAGAGGGTAGTATCCTGTATATGTCCTGGTGACATAGTGTTGTAGAGGGTATCATCCTGTATATGTCCTGGTGACATAGTGTTGTAGAGGGTAGTATCCTGTATATGTCCTGGTGACATAGTGTTGTAGAGGGTAGTATCCTGTATATGTCCTGGTGACATAGTGTTGTGGAGGGTAGTATCCTGTATATGTCCTGGTGACATAGTGAAGGTTATGTTGTGGAGGGTAGTATCCTGTATATGTCCTGGTGACATAGTGTTGTGGAGGGTAGTATCCTGTATATGTCCTGGTGACGTAGTGTTGTAGAGGGTAGTATCCTGTATATGTCCTGGTGACATAGTGTTGTGGAGGGTAGTATCCTGTATATGTCCTGGGGACATAGTGTTGTGGAGGGTAGTATCCTGTATATGTCCTGGTGACATAGTGTTATAGAGGGTAGTATCCTGTATTTGTCCTGGTGACATAGTGTTGTGGAGGGTAGTATCCTGTATATGTCCTGGTGACATAGTGTTGTAGAGGGTAGTATCCTGTATATGTCCTGGTGACATAGTGAAGGTTATGTTGTGGAGGGTAGTATCCTGTATATGTCCTGGTGACATAGTGTTGTAGAGGGTAGTATCCTGTATATGTCCTGGTGACATAGTGTTGTAGAGGGTAGTATCCTGTATATGTCCTGGTGACATAGTGAAGGTTATGTTGTGGAGGGTAGTATCCTGTATATGTCCTGGTGACATAGTGTTGTAGAGGGTAGTATCCTGTATATGTCCTGGTGACATAGTGTTATAGAGGGTAGTATCCTGTATATGTCCTGGTGACATAGTGTTGTAGAGGGTAGTATCCTGTATATGTCCTGGTGACATAGTGTTGTAGAGGGTAGTATCCTGTATATGTCCTGGTGACATAGTGAAGGTCATGTTGTAGAGGGTAGTATCCTGTATATTTCCTGGTGACATAATGTTTAGAGGGTAGTATCCTGTATATGTCCTGGTGACATAGTGTTGTAGAGGGTAGTATCCTGTATATGTCCTGGTGACATAGTGTTGTGGAGGGTAGTATCCTGTATATGTCCTGGTGACATAGTGGAGGGTAGTATCCTGTATATGTCCTGGTGACATAGTGTTGTGGAGGGTAGTATCCTGTATATGTCCTGGTGACATAGTGTTGTAGAGGTTAGTATCCTGTATATGTCCTGGTGACATAGTGTTGTGGAGGGTAGTATCCTGTATATGTCCTGGTGACATAGTGTTGTAGAGGGTAGTATCCTGTATATGTCCTGGAGACATAGTGTTGTAGAGGTTAGTATCCTGTATAGGTCCTGGTGACATAGTGTTGTGGAGGGTAGTATCCTGTATATGTCCTGGTGACATAGTGTTATAGAGGGTATCATCCTGTATATGTCCTGGTGACATAGTGTTGTAGAGGGTATCATCCTGTATATGTCCTGGTGACATAGTGTTGTAGAGGGTAGTATCCTGTATATGTCCTGGTGACATAGTGTTGTAGAGGGTAGTATCCTGTATATGTCCTGGTGACATAGTGTTGTGGAGGGTAGTATCCTGTATATGTCCTGGTGACATAGTGAAGGTTATGTTGTGGAGGGTAGTATCCTGTATATGTCCTGGTGACATAGTGTTGTGGAGGGTAGTATCCTGTATATGTCCTGGTGACGTAGTGTTGTAGAGGGTAGTATCCTGTATATGTCCTGGTGACATAGTGTTGTGGAGGGTAGTATCCTGTATATGTCCTGGGGACATAGTGTTGTGGAGGGTAGTATCCTGTATATGTCCTGGTGACATAGTGTTATAGAGGGTAGTATCCTGTATTTGTCCTGGTGACATAGTGTTGTGGAGGGTAGTATCCTGTATATGTCCTGGTGACATAGTGTTGTAGAGGGTAGTATCCTGTATATGTCCTGGTGACATAGTGAAGGTTATGTTGTGGAGGGTAGTATCCTGTATATGTCCTGGTGACATAGTGTTGTAGAGGGTAGTATCCTGTATATGTCCTGGTGACATAGTGTTGTAGAGGGTAGTATCCTGTATATGTCCTGGTGACATAGTGAAGGTTATGTTGTGGAGGGTAGTATCCTGTATATGTCCTGGTGACATAGTGTTGTAGAGGGTAGTATCCTGTATATGTCCTGGTGACATAGTGTTATAGAGGGTAGTATCCTGTATATGTCCTGGTGACATAGTGTTGTAGAGGGTAGTATCCTGTATATGTCCTGGTGACATAGTGTTGTAGAGGGTAGTATCCTGTATATGTCCTGGTGACATAGTGAAGGTCATGTTGTAGAGGGTAGTATCCTGTATATTTCCTGGTGACATAATGTTTAGAGGGTAGTATCCTGTATATGTCCTGGTGACATAGTGTTGTAGAGGGTAGTATCCTGTATATGTCCTGGTGACATAGTGTTGTGGAGGGTAGTATCCTGTATATGTCCTGGTGACATAGTGGAGGGTAGTATCCTGTATATGTCCTGGTGACATAGTGTTGTGGAGGGTAGTATCCTGTATATGTCCTGGTGACATAGTGTTGTAGAGGTTAGTATCCTGTATATGTCCTGGTGACATAGTGTTGTGGAGGGTAGTATCCTGTATATGTCCTGGTGACATAGTGTTGTAGAGGGTAGTATCCTGTATATGTCCTGGAGACATAGTGTTGTAGAGGTTAGTATCCTGTATAGGTCCTGGTGACATAGTGTTGTGGAGGGTAGTATCCTGTATATGTCCTGGTGACATAGTGTTATAGAGGGTAGTATCCTGTATATGTCCTGGTGACATAGTGTTGTGGAGGGTAGTATCCTGTATATGTCCTGGTGACATAGTGAAGGTCATGTTGTAGAGGGTAGTATCCTGTATATGTCTTGGTGACATAGTGTTGTAGAGGGTAGTATCCTGTATATGTCCTGGTGACATAGTGTTGTAGAGGGTATCATCCTGTATATGTCCTGGTGACATAGTGTTGTAGAGGGTAGTATCCTGTATATGTCCTGGTGACATAGTGTTGTAGAGGGTAGTATCCTGTATATGTCCTGGTGACATAGTGTTGTGGAGGGTAGTATCCTGTATATGTCCTGGTGACATAGTGTTGTAGAGGGTAGTATCCTGTATATGTCCTGGTGACATAGTATTGTGGATGGTCGTATCCTGTATATGTCCTGGTGACAGTGTTGTAGAGGGTAGTATCCTGTATATGTCCTGGTGACATAGTGTTGTGGAGGGTAGTATCCTGTATATGTCCTGGTGACATAGTGGAGGGTAGTATCCTGTATATGTCCTGGTGACATAGTGGAGGGTAGTATCCTGTATATGTCCTGGTGACATAGTGTTGTGGAGGGTAGTATCCTGTATATGTCCTGGTGACATAGTGTTGTAGAGGGTAGTATCCTGTATATGTCCTGGTGACATAGTGTTGTGGAGGGTAGTATCCTGTATATGTCCTGGTGACATAGTGTTGTAGAGGGTAGTATCCTGTATATGTCCTGGTGACATAGTGTTGTAGAGGTTAGTATCCTGTATATGTCCTGGTGACATAGTGTTGTGGAGGGTAGTATCCTGTATATGTCCTGGTGACATAGTGTTATAGAGGGTAGTATCCTGTATATGTCCTGGTGACATAGTGTTGTGGAGGGTAGTATCCTGTATATGTCCTGGTGACATAGTGAAGGTCATGTTGTAGAGGGTAGTATCCTGTATATGTCTTGGTGACATAGTGTTGTAGAGGGTAGTATCCTGTATATGTCCTGGTGACATAGTGTTGTAGAGGGTAGTATCCTGTATATGTCCTGGTGACATAGTGTTGTAGAGGGTAGTATCCTGTATATGTCCTGGTGACATAGTGTTGTAGAGGGTAGTATCCTGTATATGTCCTGGTGACATAGTGTTGTGGAGGGTAGTATCCTGTATATGTCCTGGTGACATAGTGTTGTAGAGGGTAGTATCCTGTATATGTCCTGGTGACATAGTATTGTGGATGGTCGTATCCTGTATATGTCCTGGTGACAGTGTTGTAGAGGGTAGTATCCTGTATATGTCCTGGTGACATAGTGTTGTGGAGGGTAGTATCCTGTATATGTCCTGGTGACATAGTGGAGGGTAGTATCCTGTATATGTCCTGGTGACATAGTGTTGTAGAGGGTAGTATCCTGTATATGTCCTGGTGACATAGTGTTGTGGAGGGTAGTATCCTGTATATGTCCTGGTGACATAGTGTTGTGGAGGGTAGTATCCTGTATATGTCCTGGTGACATAGTGTTGTAGAGGGTAGTATCCTGTATATGTCCTGGTAACATAGTGTTGTGGAGGGTAGTATCCTGTATATGTCCTGGTGACATAGTGTTGTAGAGGGTAGTATCCTGTATATGTCCTGGTGACATAGTGTTGTAGAGGGTAGTATCCTGTATAGGTCCTGGTGACATAGTGTTGTGGAGGGTAGTATCCTGTATATGTCCTGGTGACATAGTGTTATAGAGGTTAGTATCCTGTATATGTCCTGGTGACATAGTGTTGTGGAGGGTAGTATCCTGTATATGTCCTGGTGACATAGTGTTATAGAGGGTAGTATCCTGTATATGTCCTGGTGACATAGTGTTGTGGAGGGTAGTATCCTGTATATGTCCTGGTGACATAGTGTTGTGGAGGGTAGTATCCTGTATATGTCCTGGTGACATAGTGAAGGTTATGTTATGGAGGGTAGTATCCTGTATATGTCCTGGTGACATAGTGTTGTAGAGGGTAGTATCCTGTATATGTCCTGGTGACATAGTGTTGTAGAGGGTAGTATCCTGTATATGTCCTGGTGACATAGTGTTGTAGAGGGTAGTATCCTGTATATGTCCTGGTGACATAGTGTTATAGAGGGTAGTATCCTGTATATGTCCTGGTGACATAGTGAAGGTTATGTTGTGGAGGGTAGTATCCTGTATATGTCCTGGTGACATAGTGTTGTAGAGGGTAGTATCCTGTATATGTCCTGGTGACATAGTGTTGTAGAGGGTAGTATCCTGTATATGTCCTGGTGACATAGTGAAGGTTATGTTGTGGAGGGTAGTATCCTGTATATGTCCTGGTGACATAGTGTTGTAGAGGGTAGTATCCTGTATATGTCCTGGTTACATAGTGTTGTAGAGGGTAGTATCCTGTATATGTCCTGGTGACATAGTGAAGGTTATGTTGTGGAGGGTAGTATCCTGTATATGTCCTGGTGACATAGTGAAGTTATGTTGTAGAGGGTAGTATCCTGTATATGTCCTGGTGACATAGTGTTGTAGAGGGTAGTATCCTGTATATGTCCTGGTGACATAGTGTTGTAGAGGGTAGTATCCTGTATATGTCCTGGTGACATAGTGTTGTAGAGGGTAGTATCCTGTATATGTCCTGGTGACATAGTGTTGTAGAGGGTAGTATCCTGTATATGTCCTGGTGACATAGTGTTGTAGAGGGTAGTATCCTGTATATGTCCTGGTGACATAGTGTTGTGGAGGGTAGTATCCTGTATATGTCCTGGTGACATAGTGGAGGGTAGTATCCTGGTGACATAGTGAAAGTCATGTTGTAGAGGGTAGTATCCTGTATATGTCCTGGTGACATAGTGAAGGTAGTGTTGTAGAGGGTAGTATCCTGTATATGTCCTGGTGACATAGTGTTGTGGAGGGTAGTATCCTGTATATGTCCTGGTGACATAGTGGAGGGTAGTATCCTGTATATGTCCTGGTGACATAGTGTTGTGGAGGGTAGTATCCTGTATATGTCCTGGTGACATAGTGTTGTAGAGGGTAGTATCCTGTATATGTCCTGGTGACATAGTGAAGGTTATGTTGTGGAGGGTAGTATCCTGTATATGTCCTGGTGACATAGTGTTGTGGAGGGTAGTATCCTGTATATGTCCTGGTGGAATAGTGTTGTAGAGGGTAGTATCCTGTCTATGTCCTGGTGACATAGTGTTGTGGAGGGTAGTATCCTGTATATGTCCTGGTGACATAGTGTTGTAGAGGGTAGTATCCTGTCTATGTCCTGGTGACATAGTGTTGTGGAGGGTAGTATCCTGTATATGTCCTGGTGACATAGTGTTGTAGAGGGTAGTATTCTGTATATGTCCTGGTGACATAGTGTTGTAGAGGGTAGTATCCTGTATATGTCCTGGTGACATAGTGTTGTAGAGGGTAGTATCCTGTATATGTCCTGGTGACATAGTGTTGTAGAGGGTAGTATCCTGTATATGTCCTGGTAACATAGTGTTGTGGAGGGTAGTATCCTGTATATGTCCTGGTGACATAGTGTTGTAGAGGGTAGTATCCTGTATATGTCCTGGTGACATAGTGTTGTAGAGGGTAGTATCCTGTATATGTCCTGGTGACATAGTGTTGTAGAGGGTAGTATCTTGTATATGTCCTGGTGACATAGTGTTATAGAGGGTAGTATCTTGTATATGTCCTGGTGACATAGTGAAGTTATGTTGTGGAGGGTAGTATCCTGTATATGTCCTGGTGACATAGTGTTGTAGAGGGTAGTATCCTGTATATGTCCTGGTGACATAGTGTTGTAGAGGGTAGTATCCTGTATATGTCCTGGTGACATAGTGAAGGTTATGTTGTGGAGGGTAGTATCCTGTATATGTCCTGGTGACATAGTGAAGTTATGTTGTAGAGGGTAGTATCCTGTATATGTCCTGGTGACATAGTGTTGTAGAGGGTAGTATCCTGTATATGTCCTGGTGACATAGTGTTGTAGAGGGTAGTATCCTGTATATGTCCTGGTGACATAGTGAAGGTTATGTTGTGGAGGGTAGTATCCTGTATATGTCCTGGTGACATAGTGTTGTAGAGGGTAGTATCCTGTATATGTCCTGGTGACATAGTGTTGTAGAGGGTAGTATCCTGTATATGTCCTGGTGACATAGTGAAGGTTATGTTGTGGAGGGTAGTATCCTGTATATGTCCTGGTGACATAGTGTTGTAGAGGGTAGTATCCTGTATATGTCCTGGTTACATAGTGTTGTAGAGGGTAGTATCCTGTATATGTCCTGGTGACATAGTGAAGTTATGTTGTAGAGGGTAGTATCCTGTATATGTCCTGGTGACATAGTGTTGTAGAGGGTAGTATCCTGTATATGTCCTGGTGACATAGTGTTGTAGAGGGTAGTATCCTGTATATGTCCTGGTGACATAGTGTTGTAGAGGGTAGTATCCTGTATATGTCCTGGTGACATAGTGTTGTAGAGGGTAGTATCCTGTATATGTCCTGGTGACATAGTGTTGTAGAGGGTAGTATCCTGTATATGTCCTGGTGACATAGTGTTGTAGAGGGTAGTATCCTGTATATGTCCTGGTGACATAGTGTTGTGGAGGGTAGTATCCTGTATATGTCCTGGTGACATAGTGGAGGGTAGTATCCTGTATGTGTCCTGGTGACATAGTGAAAGTCATGTTGTAGAGGGTAGTATCCTGTATATGTCCTGGTGACATAGTGAAGGTCATGTTGTAGAGGGTAGTATCCTGTATATGTCCTGGTGACATAGTGTTGTGGAGGGTAGTATCCTGTATATGTCCTGGTGACATAGTGGAGGGTAGTATCCTGTATATGTCCTGGTGACATAGTGTTGTGGAGGGTAGTATCCTGTATATGTCCTGGTGACATAGTGTTGTAGAGGGTAGTATCCTGTATATGTCCTGGTGACATAGTGAAGGTTATGTTGTGGAGGGTAGTATCCTGTATATGTCCTGGTGACATAGTGTTGTGGAGGGTAGTATCCTGTATATGTCCTGGTGGAATAGTGTTGTAGAGGGTAGTATCCTGTCTATGTCCTGGTGACATAGTGTTGTGGAGGGTAGTATCCTGTATATGTCCTGGTGACATAGTGTTGTAGAGGGTAGTATCCTGTCTATGTCCTGGTGACATAGTGTTGTGGAGGGTAGTATCCTGTATATGTCCTGGTGACATAGTGTTGTAGAGGGTAGTATTCTGTATATGTCTGGTGACATAGTGTTGTAGAGGGTGTATCCTGTATATGTAGTGACATAGTGTTGTAGAGGGTAGTATCCTGTATATGTCCTGGTGACATAGTGTTGTAGAGGGTAGTATCCTGTATATGTCCTGGTGACATAGTGTTGTGGAGGGTAGTATCCTGTATATGTCCTGGTGACATAGTGTTGTAGAGGGTAGTATCCTGTATATGTCCTGGTGACATAGTGTTGTAGAGGGTAGTATCCTGTATATGTCCTGGTGACATAGTGTTGTGGAGGGTAGTATCTTGTATATGTCCTGGTGACATAGTGTTATAGAGGGTAGTATCTTGTATATGTCCTGGTGACATAGTGAAGGTTATGTTGTGGAGGGTAGTATCCTGTATATGTCCTGGTGACATAGTGTTGTAGAGGGTAGTATCCTGTATATGTCCTGGTGACATAGTGTTGTAGAGGGTAGTATCCTGTATATGTCCTGGTGACATAGTGAAGGTTATGTTGTAGAGGTTAGTATCCTGTATATGTCCTGGTGAC
>NC_088400.1:4556919-4561919 GCF_034236695.1 Oncorhynchus nerka
AAGGGAGTAGTACACAGCGTTGTACCAGATCTTCAGTTTCTTGGCATTTTCTCGCATGGAATAGCTTAAATTTTTCAGAACAAGTATAGACTGACGAGTTTCAAAAGAAAGGTCTTTGTTTCTGGCCATTTTGAGGAGCCTGTTATCAAACCAACAAATGCTGATTCTCTAGATTCTCAACTAGTCTAAAGGCCAGTTTTATTGCTTCTTTAATCAGGACAATAGTTTTTAGCTGTGCTAGCATAATTACAAAACGGTTTTCTAATGATTAATTAGCCTTTTAAAATGATAGACTTGGATTAGCTAACACAAGGTGCCATTGTAACACAGGAGTGATGGTTGCTGATAATGGGCCTCTGTACTCCCTATGTAGATATTCCATTAAAAATCAGCCGTTTCCATGACAATAGTCATTTACAACATTAACAATGTCTACACTGTATTTTTTTATCAATTTGATGTGATTTTAATGGACAAACATTTAGCTTTTCTTTCAAAAACATTTCTAAGTGACCCCAAACTTTTGAACGATAGTGTATTTAAAAAAAGAAAGAAAATGGTGTCCACCGCTGTGATCAAACATCGCAACCTTCTGACTCAGAGGCATTGTGGGAAGACATCTGCTATCCCGTCCACACTGTTGCCCCTAGTGACCGGCTGTGACGTCATCTCCTGACATCCTCAGGACATGGATAGACGTCCATCAGTCAATCTTCTGCCTGCGTGTGTTTGTTATTCCATAAGGAGCCGCTACATGTGGCTACCATTACTGCTAGCATTAACCAAGGCTAAAATACCACGACTAAGGGCTGTTCTTATGCACCCAGGTTATAATGTCTGCATTCAGCGAGTCAGCATTCAGGGCTCGAACCACCCAGTTTATAATGTCTGATATACCACGGCTGTCAGCCAGTCAGCATTCAGGGCTCGAACCACCCAGTTTTTAATGTCTGATATACCACGGCTGTCAGTCAATCAGCATTCAGGGCTTTGAAACACCCAGTTTATAATGTCTGATATACCACGGCCGTCAGTCAATCAGCATTCAGGGCTTTGAAACACCCAGTTTATCATGCTAAATTAATAACAGGGCTGCTTTATACAAGTGCTATTCTCTTTAAGTGAAATTAATTGTTTGGAAGCAGCTGTTTACTCAAAGGGGTAAATTATTGCTCCTGGGTTCAGAATAACAAACAAAACACACTCATACACACACATACACACTCATACACACTCATACACACACATACACACACATACACACACATACACACTCATACACACTCATACACACACATACACACTCATACACACACATACACACTCATACACACACATACACACTCATACACACACATGCACACACACACAGGAGAACATAGCTCTTCAGTAGTAAATTAGGATTCAGTAGTTTATTACCATATAGTATGTCTGCAGTGTATTACCATAGAGTAAGACTGTAGTGTATTACCATAGAGTAAGACTGTAGTTTATTACCATAGAGTAAGACTGTAGTTTATTACCATAGAGTAAGACTGTAGTTTATTACCATAGAGTAAGACTGTAGTTTATTACCATAGAGTATGACTGTAGTTTGTCACCATAGAGTACGGCTGTAGTTTATTACCATAGAGTAAGACTGTAGATTATTACCATAGAGTAAGACTGTAGTTTGTCACCATAGAGTAAGACTGTAGTTTATTACCATAGAGTAAGACTGTAGTTTATTACCATAGAGTAAGACTGTAGTTTATTACCATAGAGTAAGACTGTAGTTTATTACCATAGAGTAAGACTGTAGATTATTACCATAGAGTAAGACTGTAGTTTATTACCATAGAGTAAGACTGTAGTGTATTACCATAGAGTAAGACTGTAGTTTATTACCATAGAGTACAGCTGTAGTTTATTACCATAGAGTAAGACTGTAGTTTATTACCATAGAGTAAGACTGTAGTTTATTACCATAGAGTAAGACTGTAGTTTGTCACCATAGAGTACGGCTGTAGTTTATTACCATAGAGTAAGACTGTAGTTTATTACCATAGAGTAAGAATGTAGTTTGTCACCATAGAGTAAGACTGTAGTTTATTACCATAGAGTAAGACTGTAGTTTGTCACCATAGAGTACGGCTGTAGTTTATTACCATAGAGTAAGACTGTAGTTTATTACCATAGAGTAAGACTGTAGTTTATTACCATAGAGTAAGACTGTAGTTTATTACCATAGAGTAAGACTGTAGTGTATTACCATAGAGTAAGACTGTAGTTTATTACCATAGAGTAAGACTGTAGTTTATTACCATAGAGTAAGACTGTAGTTTATTACCATAGAGTAAGACTGTAGTGTATTATCATAGAGTAAGACTGTAGTTTATTACCATAGAGTAAGACTGTAGTTTATTACCATAGAGTAAGACTGTAGTGTATTACCATAGAGTAAGACTGTAGTTTGTCACCATAGAGTAAGACTGTAGTTTATTACCATAGAGTAAGACTGTAGTTTGTCACCATAGAGTACGGCTGTAGTTTATTACCATAGAGTAAGACTGTAGTTTATTACCATAGAGTAAGACTGTAGTTTATTACCATAGAGTAAGACTGTAGTTTATTACCATAGAGTACAGCTGTAGTTTATTACCATAGAGTAAGACTGTAGTTTATTACCATAGAGTAAGACTGTAGTTTATTACCATAGAGTAAGACTGTAGTTTGTCACCATAGAGTACGGCTGTAGTTTATTACCATAGAGTAAGACTGTAGTTTATTACCATAGAGTAAGAATGTAGTTTGTCACCATAGAGTAAGACTGTAGTTTATTACCATAGAGTAAGACTGTAGTTTGTCACCATAGAGTACGGCTGTAGTTTATTACCATAGAGTAAGACTGTAGTTTATTACCATAGAGTAAGACTGTAGTTTATTACCATAGAGTAAGACTGTAGTTTATTACCATAGAGTAAGACTGTAGTGTATTACCATAGAGTAAGACTGTAGTTTATTACCATAGAGTAAGACTGTAGTTTATTACCATAGAGTAAGACTGTAGTTTATTACCATAGAGTAAGA
Organism: Oncorhynchus nerka; assembly: GCF_034236695.1. Taxonomy (NCBI): domain Eukaryota; kingdom Metazoa; phylum Chordata; class Actinopteri; order Salmoniformes; family Salmonidae; genus Oncorhynchus; species Oncorhynchus nerka. The sequence goes on from NC_088400.1 coordinate 4,559,989, forward strand.
CTGTAGTGTATTATCATAGAGTAAGACTGTAGTTTATTACCATAGAGTAAGACTGTAGTTTATTACCATAGAGTAAGACTGTAGTGTATTACCATAGAGTAAGACTGTAGTTTGTCACCATAGAGTAAGACTGTAGTTTATTACCATAGACCTCCTCTCCTCCCTTCTTCTCCCTCTGTAAGACTGTAGTTTGTCACCATAGAGTACGGCTGTAGTTTATTACCATAGAGTAAGACTGTAGTTTATTACCATAGAGTAAGACTGTAGTTTATTACCATAGAGTAAGACTGTAGTTTATTACCATAGAGTATGTCTGCAGTGTATTACCATAGAGTAAGACTGTAGTTTATTACCATAGAGTAAGACTGTAGTTTATTACCATAGAGTAAGACTGTAGTTTATTACCATAGAGTAAGACTGTAGTTTATTACCATAGAGTAAGACTGTAGATTATTACCATAGAGTAAGACTGTAGTTTATTACCATAGAGTAAGACTGTAGTTTATTACCATATAGTATGTCTGCAGTGTATCACCATAGAGTAAGACTGTAGATTATTACCATAGAGTAAGACTGTAGTTTATTACCATAGAGTAAGACTGTAGTTTATTACCATAGAGTAAGACTGTAGTTTATTACCATAGAGTAAGACTGTAGTTTATTACCATAGAGTAAGACTGTAGTTTATTACCATGGAGTTTAGAGTTTGTAAGCAGCTTATTCTTCACACTGCATGGCCTTGTTAACAAGGATCATTGCATCTCACAGCACCAGTACCAGTTAGCCAGCGCCACTGATGTAAAGGGTTCTACATCTAGCTAGCTACTGCAGATGATCTATATGTATGATGGTAAAGTGGCATCAGATCATTAGTGACTGTAAACAACTCATGAATAAAGCCCTGCTGTCTTTCCTCCTCCACCTTGCTCCCTTAACTCTCCTTCCCACCCCCAACATATTTCCCCCAATCCTTATACACCCCCTCTCCCCTCCCCCTCTCCTCCCGTCTCCCCTCTACCCCTCTCCTCCTGTCTCCCCTCTGCCCTTACCCTCTACCCCCTCTCCTCCCTTCTCCCCTCTGCCCCTACCCTCTACCCCCCTCCTCCCGTCTCCCCTCTGCCCTGTACCCTCTACCACCCTCTCCTCCCGTCTCCCCTCTGGCCCCTACCCTACCCTCATCTACCCTTCCCCCTTCCCCCTACCCCCTTTCTTCCCGTCTCCCCTCTGCCACTACCTCTACCCCCCCTCTCCTCCTGTCTCCCTCTGCCCTTACCCTCTACCCCCTCTCCTCCTGTCTCCCCTATGGCCCTACCCTCTACCCCCCTCCTCCCGTCTCCCTCTGCCCTGTACCCTCTACCACCCTTTCCTCCCGTCTCCCCTCTGCCCTTACCCTACCCTCATCTAACCCTTCCCCCTACCCTCTACCCCCTTCCTCCCGTCTCCCTCTGCCCCTACCCTCTACCCCCTTTCTTCCCGTCTCCCCTCTGCCACTACCCTCTACCCCCTCTCCTCCCTCTCCCCTCTGCCCTGTACCCTCTACCACCCTCTCCTCCCGTCTCCCTCTGGCCCCTACCCTACCCTCATCTAACCCTTCCCCCCTACCCTCCCCCCCTCTCCTCCTGTCTCCCCTCTGCCCCTACCCTCTACCCCCCTCCTCCCGTCTCCCCTCTGCCACTACCCTCTACCCCCTCTCCTCCTGTCTCCCCTCTGCCCTTACCCTCTACCCCCTCTCCTCCCGTCTCTCCCTCTACCCCCCCTCTCCTCCCGTCTCCCCCTCTACCCTCCTCTCTCCTCCCGTCTCCCTCTGCCACTACCCTCTACCCCCTCTCCTCCCTCTCCTCCCCTCTACCCCCTCTCCTCCCGTCTCCCTCTACCCCCTCTCCTCCCGTCTCCCCTCTACCCCCTCTCCTCCGTCTCCCCTCTACCCCCTT
>NC_088400.1:4566919-4581919 GCF_034236695.1 Oncorhynchus nerka
GAGGATGGTTTGGTCGGGGTAGAGGATGGTTTGGTCGGGGTAGAGGATGGTTTGGGTAGAGGATGGTTTGGTCGGGGTAGAGGATGGTTTGGGTAGAGGATGGTTTGGGTAGAGGATGATTTGGGTAGAGGATGGTTTGGGTAGAGGATGGTTTGGTCGGGGTAGAGGATGGTTTGGCCGGGGTAGAGGATGGTTTGGGTAGAGGATGGTTTGGGTAGAGGATGGTTTGGCCGGGGTAGAGGATGGTTTGGGTAGAGGATGGTTTGGCTGGGGTAGAGGATGGTTTGGTCGGGGTAGAGGATGGTTTGGCCGGGGTAGAGGATGGTTTGGTCGGGGTAGAGGATGGTTTGGCCGGGATAGAGGATGGTTTGGGTAGAGGATGGTTTGGCCGGGGTAGAGGATGGTTTGGCTGGGGTAGAGGATGGTTTGGTCGGGGTAGAGGATGGTTTGGCTGGGGTAGAGGATGGTTTGGTCGGGGTAGAGGATGGTTTGGCGGGGTAGAGGATGGTTTGGGTAGAGGATGGTTTGGCGGGGGTAGAGGATGGTTTGGTTGGGGTAGAGGATGGTTTGGTCGGGGTAGAGGATGGTTTGGGTAGAGGATGGTTTGGTCGGGGGGTAGAGGATGGTTTGGGTAGAGGATGGTTTGGGTAGAGGATGATTTGGGTAGAGGATGGTTTGGGTAGAGGATGGTTTGGGTAGAGGATGGTTTGGTCGGGGTAGAGGATGGTTTGGCGGGTAGAGGATGGTTTGGGTAGAGGATGATTTGGGTAGAGGATGGTTTGGTCGGGGTAGAGGATGGTTTGGTCGGGGTAGAGGATGGTTTGGTCGGGGTAGAGGATGGTTTGGCCGGGGAAGAGGATGGTTTGGCGGGGTAGAGGATGGTTTGGGTAGAGGATGGTTTGGGTAGAGGATGGTTTGGTCGGGGTAGAGGATGGTTTGGTCGGGGTAGAGGATGGTTTGGCTGGGGTAGAGGATGGTTTGGGTAGAGGATGGTTTGGGTAGAGGATGATTTGGGTAGAGGATGGTTTGGCGGGGTAGAGGATGGTTTGGCTGGGGTAGAGGATGGTTTGGTCGGGGTAGAGGATGGTTTGGTCGGGGTAGAGGATGGTTTGGGTAGAGGATGGTTTGGTCTGGGGTAGAGGATGGTTTGGGTAGAGGATGGTTTGGGTAGAGGATGATTTGGGTAGAGGATGGTTTGGGTAGAGGATGGTTTGGGTAGAGGATGGTTTGGTCGGGTAGAGGATGGTTTGGCGGGGTAGAGGATGGTTTGGGTAGAGGATGGTTTGGGTAGAGGATGGTTTGGCGGGGTAGAGGATGGTTTGGGTAGAGGATGGTTTGGCTGGGGTAGAGGATGGTTTGGTCGGGGTAGAGGATGGTTTGGTCGGGGTAGAGGATGGTTTGGTCGGGGTAGAGGATGGTTTGGTCGGGGTAGAGGATGGTTTGGCGGGATAGAGGATGGTTTGGGTAGAGGATGGTTTGGCGGGGTAGAGGATGGTTTGGCGGGGGTAGAGGATGGTTTGGTCGGGGTAGAGGATGGTTTGGCCGGGGTAGAGGATGGTTTGGTCGGGGTAGAGGATGGTTTGGCCGGGGTAGAGGATGGTTTGGGTAGAGGATGGTTTGGCCGGGGTAGAGGATGGTTTGGCTGGGGTAGAGGATGGTTTGGTTGGGGTAGAGGATGGTTTGGTCGGGGTAGAGGATGGTTTGGACAGAGGATGGTTTGGTCGGGGTAGAGGATGGTTTGGGTAGAGGATGGTTTGGGTAGAGGATGATTTGGGTAGAGGATGGTTTGGGTAGAGGATGGTTTGGGTAGAGGATGGTTTGGTCGGGGTAGAGGATGGTTTGGCGGGGTAGAGGATGGTTTGGGTACAGGATGATTTGGGTAGAGGATGGTTTGGTCGGGGTAGAGGATGGTTTGGTCGGGGTAGAGGATGGTTTGGTCGGGGTAGAGGATGGTTTGGCCGGGGTAGAGGATGGTTTGGCCGGGGTAGAGGATGGTTTGGGTAGAGGATGGTTTGGGTAGAGGATGGTTTGGTCGGGGTAGAGGATGGTTTGGCCGGGGTAGAGGATGGTTTGGCTGGGGTAGAGGATGGTTTGGTCGGGGTAGAGGATGGTTTGGTCGGGGTAGAGGATGGTTTGGGTAGAGGATGGTTTGGTCGGGGTAGAGGATGGTTTGGGTAGAGGATGATTTGGGTAGAGGATGGTTTGGGTAGAGGATGGTTTGGGTAGAGGATGGTTTGGTCGGGGTAGAGGATGGTTTGGCCGGGGTAGAGGATGGTTTGGGTAGAGGATGATTTGGGTAGAGGATGGTTTGGTCGGGGTAGAGGATGGTTTGGTCGGGGTAGAGGATGGTTTGGCGGGGTAGAGGATGGTTTGGCTGGGGTAGAGGATGGTTTGGGTAGAGGATGGTTTGGGTAGAGGATGGTTTTCGGGGTAGAGGATGGTTTGGCCGGGGTAGAGGATGGTTTGGCTGGGGTAGAGGATGGTTTGGTCGGGTAGAGGATGGTTTGGTCGGGGGTAGAGGATGGTTTGGGTAGAGGATGGTTTGGTCAGGGGTAGAGGATGGTTTGGGTAGAGGATGATTTGGGTAGAGGATGGTTTGGGTAGAGGATGGTTTGGGTAGAGGATGGTTTGGTCGGGGTAGAGGATGGTTTGGCCGGGGTAGAGGATGGTTTGGGTAGAGGATGATTTGGGTAGAGGATGGTTTGGTCGGGGTAGAGGATGGTTTGGTCGGGGTAGAGGATGGTTTGGGTAGAGGATGGTTTGGTCGGGGTAGAGGATGGTTTGGTCGGGGTAGAGGATGGTTTGGCCGGGGTAGAGGATGGTTTGGCCTGGGTAGAGGATGGTTTGGCCGGGGTAGAGAATGGTTTGGGTAGAGGATGGTTTGGTCGGGGTAGAGGATGGTTTGGCCGGGGTAGAGGATGGTTTGGCCGGGGTAGAGGATGGTTTGGGTAGAGGATGGTTTGGCCGGGGTAGAGGATGGTTTGGCTGGGGTAGAGGATGGTTTGGTCGGGGTAGAGGATGGTTTGGCCGGGGTAGAGGATGGTTTGGTCGGGGTAGAGGATGGTTTGGCCGGGGTAGAGGATGGTTTGGGTAGAGGATGGTTTGGCCGGGGTAGAGGATGGTTTGGCTGGGGTAGAGGATGGTTTGGTTGGGGTAGAGGATGGTTTGGTCGGGGTAGAGGATGGTTTGGGTAGAGGATGGTTTGGTCGGGGTAGAGGATGGTTTGGGTAGAGGATGGTTTGGGTAGAGGATGATTTGGGTAGAGGATGGTTTGGGTAGAGGATGGTTTGGTCGGGGGTAGAGGATGGTTTGGCCGGGGTAGAGGATGGTTTGGGTAGAGGATGATTTGGGTAGAGGATGGTTTGGTCGGGGTAGAGGATGGTTTGGTCGGGGTAGAGGATGGTTTGGTCGGGTAGAGGATGGTTTGGCGGGGTAGAGGATGGTTTGGCGGGGTAGAGGATGGTTTGGGTAGAGGATGGTTTGGGTAGAGGATGGTTTGGTCGGGGTAGAGGATGGTTTGGGTAGAGGATGGTTTGGGTAGAGGATGATTTGGGTAGAGGATGGTTTGGGTAGAGGATGGTTTGGTCGGGGTAGAGGATGGTTTGGCCGGGGTAGAGGATGGTTTGGGTAGAGGATGATTTGGGTAGAGGATGGTTTGGTCGGGGTAGAGGATGGTTTGGTCGGGGTAGAGGATGGTTTGGTCGGGGTAGAGGATGGTTTGGCCGGGGTAGAGGATGGTTTGGCCGGGGTAGAGGATGGTTTGGGTAGAGGATGGTTTGGGTAGAGGATGGTTTGGTCGGGGTAGAGGATGGTTTGGTCGGGGTAGAGGATGGTTTGGCTGGGGTAGAGGATGGTTTGGGTAGAGGATGGTTTGGCGGGGTAGAGGATGGTTTGGCTGGGGTAGAGGATGGTTTGGTGGGGTAGAGGATGGTTTGGTCGGGTAGAGGATGGTTTGGGTAGAGGATGGTTTGGGGGGTAGAGGATGGTTTGGGTAGAGGATGGTTTGGGTAGAGGATGATTTGGGTAGAGGATGGTTTGGGTAGAGGATGGTTTGGGTAGAGGATGGTTTGGTCGGGGTAGAGGATGGTTTGGTCGGGGTAGAGGATGGTTTGGGTAGAGGATGGTTTGGGTAGAGGATGGTTTGGCGGGGTAGAGGATGGTTTGGGTAGAGGATGGTTTGGCTGGGGTAGAGGATGGTTTGGTCGGGGTAGAGGATGGTTTGGTCGGGGTAGAGGATGGTTTGGTCGGGGTAGAGGATGGTTTGGCGGGATAGAGGATGGTTTGGGTAGAGGATGGTTTGGCGGGGTAGAGGATGGTTTGGCTGGGGTAGAGGATGGTTTGGTCGGGGTAGAGGATGGTTTGGCCGGGTAGAGGATGGTTTGGTCGGGGTAGAGGATGGTTTGGTCGGGGTAGAGGATGGTTTGGGTAGAGGATGGTTTGGTAGAGGGGCGGGAGAGAGGATGGTTTGGCTGGGGTAGAGGATGGTTTGGTCGGGGTAGAGGATGGTTTGGCCGGGATAGAGGATGGTTTGGGTAGAGGATGGTTTGGCCGGGGTAGAGGATGGTTTGGCTGGGGTAGAGGATGGTTTGGTCGGGGTAGAGGATGGTTTGGCCGGGGTAGAGGATGGTTTGGTCGGGGTAGAGGATGGTTTGGCCGGGGTAGAGGATGGTTTGGGTAGAGGATGGTTTGGCCGGGGTAGAGGATGGTTTGGGTAGAGGATGGTTTGGTCGGGGTAGAGGATGGTTTGGGTAGAGGATGGTTTGGGTAGAGGATGGTTTGGTCGGGGTAGAGGATGGTTTGGCCGGGTAGAGGATGGTTTGGCCTGGGTAGAGGATGGTTTGGCCGGGTAGAGGATGGTTTGGGTAGAGGATGGTTTGGTCGGGGGTAGAGGATGGTTTGGCGGGGTAGAGGATGGTTTGGCCGGGGTAGAGGATGGTTTGGGTAGAGGATGGTTTGGGGTAGAGGATGGTTTGGCTGGGGTAGAGGATGGTTTGGTCGGGGTAGAGGATGGTTTGGATGGTTTGGTCGGGGTAGAGGATGGTTTGGCGGGGTAGAGGATGGTTTGGGTAGAGGATGGTTTGGTCGGGGTAGAGGATGGTTTGGCTGGGGTAGAGGATGGTTTGGTTGGGGTAGAGGATGGTTTGGTCGGGGTAGAGGATGGTTTGGGTAGAGGATGGTTTGGTCGGGGTAGAGGATGGTTTGGGTAGAGGATGGTTTGGGTAGAGGATGATTTGGGTAGAGGATGGTTTGGGTAGAGGATGGTTTGGGTAGAGGATGGTTTGGTCGGGGTAGAGGATGGTTTGGCCGGGGTAGAGGATGGTTTGGGTAGAGGATGATTTGGGTAGAGGATGGTTTGGTCGGGGTAGAGGATGGTTTGGTCGGGGTAGAGGATGGTTTGGTCGGGGTAGAGGATGGTTTGGCGGGGTAGAGGATGGTTTGGCCGGGTAGAGGATGATGGTTTGGGTAGAGGATGGTTTCGGGGTAGAGGATGGTTTGGTCGGGGTAGAGGATGGTTTTGGGTAGAGGATGGTTTGGGTAGAGGATGGTTTGGCGGGGTAGAGGATGGTTTGGCTGGGGTAGAGGATGGTTTAGTTGGGTAGAGGATGGTTTAACCGGGGTAGAGGATGGTTTGGTAGAGGATGGGTAGAGGATGGGGAGGATGATTTGGGTAGAGGATGGTTTTTGGGGTAGAGGATGGTTTGGGTAGAGGATGGTTTGGGTAGAGGATGGTTTGGCGGGGTAGAGGATGGTTTGGGTAGAGGATGGTTTGGCGGGGTAGAGGATGGTTTGGTCGGGGTAGAGGAGGGTAGAGGATGGTTTGGGTAGAGGATGGTTTGGGTAGAGGATGGTTTGGGCAGAGGATTATTTTGGGTAGAGGATGGTTTGGGTAGAGGATGGTTTGGCCGGGGTAGAGGATGGTTTTTGGTTTGGGTAGAGGATGGTTTGCCTGGGTAGAGGATGGTTTGGTCGGGGTAGAGGATGGTTTGGGTAGAGGATGGTTTGTTTGGTCGGGGGTAGAGGATGGTTTATTCAGAGGATGGTTTGGGTAGAGGATGGTTTGGCTGGGGTAGAGGATGGTTTGTTCCGGGGTAGAGGATGGTTTGGGTAGAGGATGGTTTGGCTGGGGTAGAGGATGGTTTAGAGGATGGTCTGGTTGGGGTAGAGGATGGTTTGGCTGGGGATAGAGGTAGAGGATGGTTTGGCCGGGGTAGAGGATGGTTTTAGAGGATGGTTTGGGTAGAGGATGGTTTGGCCGGGGTAGAGGATGGGTTTGGTCGGGGTAGAGGATGGTTTTGGGTAGAGGATGGTTTGGCCGGGGTAGAGGATGGTTTGGGTAGAGGATGGTTTGGGTAGAGGATGGTTTTGGGTAGAGGATGGTTTGGGTAGAGGATGGTTTTGGGTAGAGGATGGTTTGGGTAGAGGAGGGTTTGGCGGGGTAGAGGATGGTTTGGCCGGGGTAGAGGATGGTTTGGGTAGAGGATGGTTTGGGTAGAGGAGGGTTTGGTCGGGGTAGAGGATGGTTTGGGTAGAGTAGGGTTTGGTCGGGGTAGAGGATGGTTTGGGTAGAGGATGGTTTCGTCGGGGTGGAGGATGGTTTGGTCGGGGTAGAGGATGGTTTGGTCGGGGTAGAGGATGGTTTGGGTAGAGGATGGTTTGGCCGGGGTAGAGGATGGTTTGGCTGGGGTAGAGGATGGTTATGGTAGAGGATGGTTTGGCCGGGGTAGAGGATGGTTTGGCTGGGGTAGAGGATGGTTTGGCCGGGGTAGAGGATGGTTTGGGTAGAGGATGATTTGGGTAGAGGATGGTTTGGGTAGAGGATGGTTTGGCCGGGGTAAATGTAAATGTAAATGTAGAGGATGGTTTGGGTAGAGGATGGTTTGGCCGGGGTAGAGGATGGTTTGGGTAGAGGATGGTTTGGCCGGGGTAGAGGATGGTTTGGGTAGAGGATGGTTTGGTCGGGGTAGAGGATGGTTTTGGGTAGAGGATGGTTTTCGGGGTAGAGGATGGTTTGGGTAGAGAGGATAGAGGATGGTTTGGCCTAGGATGGTTTGGGCAGAGGATGGTTTGGGTAGAGGATGGTTTTTTGGTTATGGTAGGGGTGGGGATGGTTTGGCTGGGGAGGATGGTTTGGGTAGAGGATGATTTGGGTAGAGGATGGTTTGGGTAGAGGATGGTTTGGGTAGAGGATGGTTTGGTCGGGGTAGAGGATGGCCGGGTAGAGGATGGTTTGGCGGGGTGGAGGATGGTTTGGGTAGAGGATGGTTTGGGTAGAGGATGGTTTAACCAGGGTAGAGGATGGTTTGGGTAGAGGATGGTTTGGTAGAGGAGGTTTGGGTAGAGGATGGTTTGTCGGGTAGAGGATGGTTTGGCCGGGGTAGAGGATGGTTTAACAGAGGATGGTTTGGGTAGAGGATGGTAGAGGATGGTTTGGCCGGGGTAGAGGATGGATAGAGGATGGTTTGGGTAGAGGATGGTTTGGCCGGGGTAGAGGATGGTTTGGGTAGAGGATGGTTAGAGGATGGTTGGGTAGAGGATGGTTTGGTCAGGGTAGAGGATGGTTTGGCCGGGGTAGAGGATGGTTAGAGGATCACCAGGGTAGAGGATGGTTTGGCCAGGGTAGAGGATGGTTTGGCAGAGTAGGGTAAATGTCGGGAGAGTTTGGGTAGAGGATGGTTTGGTTAGAGGATGGTTTGGGTAGAGGATGGTTTGGTGGGGTAGAGGATGGTTTGGGTAGAGGATGGTTTGGCGGGGTAGGGGTGGGGTAGAGGATGGTTTGGGTAGAGGATGGTTTGGCCGGGGTAGAGGATGGTTTGGTTTGGGGGTAGAGGATGGTTTTGGGTAGAGGATGGTTTGGGGTAGAGTAGAGGATAGAGGATGGTTTGGGTAGAGGATGGTTTGGCTGGGGTAGAGGATGGTTTGGGTAGAGGATGGTTTGGGTAGAGGATGATTTGGGTAGAGGATGGTTTTAGAGGATGGTTTTGGGTAGAGGATGGTTTGGTCGGGGTAGAGGGGTAGAGGATGGTTTGGCCGGGGTAGAGGATGGTTTGGGTAGAGGATGGTTTGGGTGGTTTGGCGGGGTAGAGGATGGTTTTGGGTAGAGGATGGTTTGGTCGGGGTAGAGGATGGTTTGGCCGGGGTAGAGGATGGTTTGGGTAGAGGATGGTTTGGTCTGGGGTAGAGGATGGTTTGGGTAGAGGATGGTTTGGCGGGGTAGAGGATGGTTTGGCGGGGTAGAGGATGGTTTGGGTAGAGGATGGTTTGGGTAGAGGATGGTTTTTGGGTAGAGAGGATGGTTTGGTCGGGGTAGAGGATGGTTAGAGGATAACCGGGGTAGAGGATGGTTTGGGGGTAGAGGATGGTTTGGTCGGGGTAGAGGATGGTTTGGGGAGGTGATGGTTTGGTAGATGATGGTTTAGGTCGGGGTAGAGGATGGTTTTGGCACGGGGTAGAGGATGGTTTGGTAAGAGGATTTAGGGGTAGAGGGATGGTTTTGGCCGGGGTAGAGGATGGTTTTAGAGGATGGCCGGGGTAGAGGATGGTTTGGTAGAGGATGGTTTTAGAGGATGGTTTGGCCGGGGTAGAGGATGGTTTGAAGAGGATGGTTTGGTCGGGTAGAGGATGGTTTGGCGGGTAGAGGATGGTTTGGCCGGGTAGAGGATGGTTTGGCCGGGGTAGAGGATGGTTTGGCCGGGGTAGAGGATGGTTTGGCCGGCCGGGTAGAGGATGGTTTGGGTAGAGGATGGTTTGACAAGGGGTAGAGGATGGTTTGTTAGTCACAGGATGGTTTGGGTAGAGATGGTTTGGTCGGGGTAGAGGATGGTTTGGGTAGAGGATGGTTTGGCCGGGGTAGAGGATGGTTTGCTGGGGTAGAGGATGGTGGCCGGGGTATGGTGGTTTGGCTGGGGGTAGAGGATGGTTTGGTCGGGTAGGGGGTAGAGGATGGTTTGGGTTTGGCTGGGGTAGAGGATGGGGAGAGGATGGTTACCTAGAGGAGTAGAGGATGGTTTTGCAGAGGATGGTTTGGTCGGGGTAGAGGATGGTTTAAAAAGGATGGTTTACAAGAGGATTTTGGGTAGAGGATGGTTTGGCAGAGGGTAGAGGATGGTTTGGCAGAGGATTTATTGGTAGAGGATGGTTTCAGGGTAGAGGATGGTTTAGCTGGGTAGAGGATGGTTTTGGCATTTAAGATGGTTTGGGTAAGGATGATTTGGGTAAGAGGATGGTTTGGGTAGAGATGGTTCGGGGGGTAAATGTAAATGTAAATGTAGAGGATGGTTTGGGTAGAGGATGGTTTGGCTCAAGGATGGTTTTGGGTAGAGTATGGTTTGACGGGTCCAGGATGGATTTGGCGGGTAGAATGGACTGGTTTGGGTAGAGGATGGTTTGGCCTGGGTAGAGGATGACAGCATGCCAGGGTAGAGATGGTTTGGCCGGGGTAGGAGGATGGTTTGGCCGGGGGTAGAGGATGGTTTATAGAGGATGGTTTGGTCGGGGTAGAGGATGGTTTGGTCGGGGTAGAGGATGGTTTGGCTGGGGTAGAGGATGGTTTGGTAAGAGGATGGTTTCCGGGGTAGAGGATTGTTTGGCGGGAGAGAGGATGGTTTGGCGGGGTAGAGGATGGACACGGGCAGAGATGGTTTGGGTAGAGATGGTTTGGTCGGAGTCAGAGGATTTTGGCCAGGGTAGAGGATGGTTTGGCCGGGTGAGGAGGGTTTGGAGGAGAGGATGTCTTGGCCGGGTAGAGGATGGTTTGGAACTTCTGTGGGTAGAATGGTTTGGTCATAGAGGATGGTTTATTAAAATAGAGGATGGCACTTTTGGCCGGGAGAGGATGGTTTGGGAATTTAAGAGGATGGTTTCACTTCTGTGGTAGAGGGATGGTTTGGCGGGGTAGAGGATGGTTTGGCTGGGGCATAGAGGATGGTTTAGGTAGAGGATGGTTTGGCCGGGAGAGGATGGTTTGGGAGAGGATGGTTTGGCGGGGTAGAGGATGGTTTGGCTGGGGTAGAGGATGGTTAGGTAGAGGATGGTTTGGCCGGGGGTAGAGGATGGTTTGGCTGGGGTAGAGGATGGTTTGGCAAAACAAGAGGATGGTTTGGGACAGAGGATGATTTGGGTGAGGATGGTTTGGGTAGAGGATGGTTTTGGAGGGTAAATGTAAATGTAGAGGATGGTTTGGGGCAGGATGGTTTGGCCGGGTAGAGGATGGTTTGGGTAGAGGATACTCAGAGGATGGTTTGGCAGAGGATGGTTTGGGTAGAGGATGGTTTGGTCGGGGTAGAGGATGGTTTGGAGGGTAGAGGATGGTTTGGATATCAGAGGATGGTTTGGCCGGGGCAGAGGATGGAGGGAGAGGATGGTTTGGTCCGGGGTAGAGGATGGTTTGGCCGGGCTAGAGGATGGTTTGGCCGAGGTAGAGGATGGAGCCTAGAGAAAGAGAGGTAGAGGATGGTTTGGGTAGAGGATGGTTTGGTCGGGTAGAGGATGGTTTGGACGGGTAGAGGATGGAGAGGGGTAGAGGATGGTTTGGGTCCAGATGGGGGGAAGGGATGGTTTGGGTAGAGGATGGTTTTCGGGGGTAGAGAATGGTTTGGCAGATGGGGTAGAGGATGGTCTGGTTGGGGTAGAGGATGGTTTGGCTGGGGGTAGAGGATGGTTTAGGTAGAGAGGATGAAGCCTCAGTCCTCAGAGGATGGTTTGGGTAGAGGATGGTTTGGAGGGAGGAGGATGGTTTGGAGGGAGGGATGGGGGGGTAGAGGATGGTTTGGCGGGTAGAGGATGGTTTGGGAGAGGAGTCCCCTAGAGATGGTTTGGGTAGAGGAGTTTTGCGAGAGGATGGTTTGGGTAGAGGAGGGCTTGGTCGGGGAGAGGATGGTTTGGGAGAGGATGGTTTGGGTAGAGGATGGTTTGGGTAGGGGAGGGTTTGGTCAGGGTAGAGGATGGTTTGGGTAGAATAGGGTTTGGTCGGGGTAGAGGATGGTTTGGGTAGATGATGGTTTTTGGTCAGAGGATGGTTTAAATAGAGGATTTTTGGCTCCATGGGTAGAGGATGGTTTGGCCGGGTAGAGGATGGTTTGGCCGGGGTAGAGGATGGTTTGGTGGGGTAGAGGATGGTTTGGTCAGGTAGAGGATGGTTTGGCTGGGGTAGAGGATGGTTTGGCTGGGGTAGAGGATGGTTTAACCGGGGTAGAGGACACACCATGGGTAGAGGATGGTTTCTGGGGAGAGATGGTTTGGGTAGAGGATGGTTTGGCCGGGGTAGAGGATGGTTTGGCCGGGTTAGAGGATGGTTTGGCCGGGCTGAGCGAGGGGGTGTTAATACTTGGATGGGAGAACACCTGGGAATACCCAAGTGCTGTAAGCTTAAAAAAAGTAAAATTATATTTTTTTAAAAATCAACCATGCGCAGTTATTCAAATGAAGTGCGCACTTCTCCAAGAGGAATTCAATTCTCTCCTCAAATGTCTCCTCTGACATTTAAATTGCATATAACCTCGAGGTACTTCTTAAAGTTCTTAAACCCTGTGTTTCTGACCCCCTGACACCAATTACAAAGACCCCTCTATACAGTACTGTCCCCTGGGCTACAGAGCTGTTCCCCTCTCTACTCTACCTGTAGACTACATTAGAAAGCAGCGCAGAGATCCAACCTCCCCTCACCTTCATATAAATTCTTCAATGTCTGTGTGTCAGCTCAGGAATACTGTATGTCAGAGTAGTGAGAGAGAGAGAGAGAGAGAGAGAGAGAGAGAGAGAGAGAGAGAGAGAGAGAGGAGGACAGCTCTCAACCTCAATTTACACTCGAGGCAGAATGACAAAGACTGATGATAATAAAATAGAAGAGAAGAGGAGAAGGGAAGAGGAGAGAGAGGGGAGAACAGTCTTCAACCTCAAGAGAGGAGAGAAGAAGAGAAGAGAAGAGAAGAGGAAGAGAAGAAGAGGAGATAGAGCTGTTCCCTCTCTCTAGAGCTTAAAGATCCAACCTCCCTCACCTTCATATAAATTCTTCAATGTCTGTGTGTCAGCTCAGGAATACTGTATGAAGGAAGAGAAGAGAGAGAGAGGAGAGAGAAGAGGAGAGAGAGAGGAGAGAGAGAGAAGAGGGAGAGGAGAGAGGAGAACAGCTCTCAACCTCAATTTACCTGCCAGGCAGAATGACATAGACTGATAATAAAATAGAAGAGAGAGAGAGGAAGGAAGAAAGAGAGGCTAGAAGAGGAGAGGAGAGAGAGGAGAGAAGGAACCAGAAGGAGAGGAGAGGGAGAGGAGAGGAGAGGAGAGGAGAGGGAGGGAGGAGAGAGAGCTAGAGAAGAGAGAGGTAGAGGACCTGAGAGAGAGGGGGAAGGGAGGGAGGAGAGGATGGCCTGAGGGTCTCTGAGAGGGAGAGAGATGGAGGAGTGAGGTGGGGAGAAGAGGAGAGGAGAGGAGAGGAGAGAAGAGGAGAGGAGAGGAGAGAGAGAGGAGAGGAGAGGAGAGGAGAGGAGAGGAGGAGAGAGAGCTAGAGAAAGAGAGGTAGAGCGAGAGTGAGAGAGAGGGGGAAGGGAGGGAGAGAGGACGAATGAGAGGTCTGTGAGAGGGAGAGAGAGGGAGGGAGGGATTGAGGTGGGGAGAGAGAGAGAGGAGGAGAGAGAAAGAGAAAGAGAGGTCTCTGGAGGAGAGGGGGAGAGAGAGTCTAGAGAGAGAGAGAGAGAGAGAGAGAGAGAGGGGAGGAAGGGAGGGAGGGAAAAAGAGAGAGGGAGGGAGGGAGTGAGGTGGGGAGAGAGAGCCTGGAGGAGAGAAAGAGAAAGAGAGGTAGAGTCGAGAGCGAGAGAGAGAGAGAGAGAGAGGGGGGGGAGAAAGAGAGAGGACGAATGAGAGGTCTGTGGGAGGGAGGGAGGGAGGAGGGAGTCAAGTATATTTTAAATGCCAGGATGTCGTAGTCATTTAGGGCGACAGCTGATTGTTGGATATGGGGGATGTGTTGCTGAAATCAACCAATAGAAACATCAAGCCACTTTCTCCATATGTGCCGTTTCTAAAATCTAGTATTGGTTTCAAATGCCAGGCTGTTGTACTCATCTCACCACTTAATCTAGTAGAATTAGATGTATACTTAACCACAACGCATTTGGAAGAGGTGGGCTGAGAGTGATTAGGCCCCTTCAAGTAGCCATACCGTACAACTCAACAAGGCTACTTCGTTTGGAACATGCCTGCGAAGCTTCTGCTGTGATGATTAAATTTAGGCTAACTAGTTTTTTTTGTTGCTCTTAAAATTATCACAATTATTTAATCGTAGGCTACATGAAATAAGTATTATTATTTTATTTTTTTTTGTGGGAGGAATTTCTTGTTTCTAGTTCTCGTGGCCTTCGTCAGAGCTTTGAAACTAAATACAAAAAAAAACATATTTTGATTTGTGAATGTGTCGGCGTTAGCTGATGATCAGGCCTTTTGAACGTATGGATTGGTTTAGTTCTGTAGACTAGTCTACCTATTCAATTATTTAATTTATAGATCAAGCCTTATAGTAGTCATTCTGATCTCGTTCTCAATGATCAGTGGTTTAGTTTGTTACTGTCTAGCGGTTCTGAATATGTGATGCAGCCGACTGTCCATGTTGTTTTGCAATAGAATGTTGATTTGAACCTTTGAACAGTTTAAGGCTACTAGGCTACACATCTACACTCTAACCACTAGGCTACCTGCCACCCTCTTACACTCTAACCACTAGGCTACACATCTACACTCTAACCACAGGCTACCTGCCACCTCTACTCTAACCACTAGGCTACCTGCTACAGTACACTCTAACCACTAGGCTACACACCTCACACTCTAACCACCAGGCTACCTGCCACCTCACACTCTAACCACTAGGTGGTCTACCACCACCTCTACACTCTAACCAGGTCTACACATCTGAGACTATAACCAGCCTGTTTCTGCCTTCAGGTCTAACCAGGAGACTACCTGCCACCTCTACACTCTAACCACTAGGCTATAACCACAGTAGGTCTGAAATGGAACCAAATCATCTGTTTCTGAGTCAGTCCTCTTTTCATAACCAGGATAGAGGTTGGTAGGTCTATAACCAGCCTGAGTGGTCTAAGCCAGGTCTATCACCAGCCTAATGCCTGATAGTCTGAGGTCTATAACCAGCCTGAGTAGGTCTATAACCAGCCTGAGTAGGTCTATAACCAGCCTGAGTAGGTCTATAACCAGCCTGAGGAGGTCTATAACCAGCCTGAGTAGGTCTATAACCAGCCTGAGTAGGTCTATAACCAGCCTGAGTAGGTCTATAACCAGCCTGAGTAGGTCTATAACCAGCCTAACCAGGAGGTCTATAACCAGCCTGAGGAGGTCTATAACCAGCCTGAGGAGGTCTATAACCAGCCTGAGTAGGTCTATAACCAGCCTGAGTAGGTCTATAACCAGCCTGAGGAGGTCTATAACCAGCCTGAGTAGGTCTATAACCAGCCTGAGTAGGTCTATAACCAGCCTGAGGAGGTCTATAACCAGCCTGAGTTATCGTGAGCTTTAAAAAAAACACACAAGTGTGATCCCCAATTAGAGGCAGGTCTATAACCAGCCTGAGGAGGTCTATAACCAGCCTGAGTAGGTCTATAACTAGCCTGAGTAGGTCTATAACCAGCCTGAGTAGGTCTATAACCAGCCTAGGTCTATAACCAGCCTGAGTAGGTCTATAACTCCATTTGCACATCGTTACAACACTGTATATACAGTTGTGGCCAAAAGTTTTGAAAATGACACAAATATTAATTTTCAAAAAAGTCTGCTGCCTCAGTTTGTATGATGCCATTTGCATATACTCCAGATTGTTATGAAGAGTGATCATATGAATTCAAATTAATTGCAAAATCCTTCTTTGCCATGCAAATGAACTAAATCCCCCCAAAAATATTTCCACTGCATTTCAGCCCTGCCACAAAAGGACCAGCTGACAACATGTCAGTGATTCTCTCGTTAACACAGGTGTGAGTGTTGACAGGGACAAGG
>NC_088400.1:4586919-4629696 GCF_034236695.1 Oncorhynchus nerka
ACACAGGACATAACACTATGTCCAGATGACACAGGACATAACAACCATCCCATAACACTATGTCCAGATGACACAGGACATAACACTATGTCCAGATGACACAGGACATACCACTATGTCCAGATGACACAGGACATAACACTATGTCCAGAAGACACAGGACATACCACTATGTCCAGATGACACAGGACATACCACTATGTCCAGATGACACAGGACATAACACTATGTCCAGAAGACACAGGACATAACACTATGTCCAGATGACACAGGACATAACAACCATCCCATAACACTATGTCCAGATGACACAGGACATAACACTATGTCCAGATGACACAGGACATAACACTATGTCCAGATGACACAGGACATAACACTATGTCCAGATGACACAGGACATAACACTATGTCCAGATGACACAGGACATACCACTATGTCCAGATGACACAGGGCATAACACTATGTCCAGATGACACAGGACATAACACTATGTCCAGATGACACAGGCATGAATAGCACACCATCCACCTAGCCTAACCAGCACATGCTCTCACAATGCAATATTGTCAGCCAGCCATGCCATGTGCATGACATCACCACAGCATTGAGAGGTACAGCCTAACATCACCACAGGATTAAGAGGTACAGTCCATCACCACAGGATTAAGAGGTACAGTCTAACACCACCACATCATTGAGAGGTACAGTCCATCACCACAGGATTGAGAGGTACAGTCTAACATCACCACAGGATTGAGAGGTACAGTCTAACATCACCACAGCATTGAGAGGTACAGTCTAACACCACCACAACATTGAGAGGTACAGTCTAACACCACCACAGGATTGAGAGGTACAGTCTAACACCACCACAACATTGAGAGGTACAGTCCATCACCACAGGATTGAGAGGTACAGTCTAACACCACCACAGCATTGAGAGGTACAGTCTAACACCACAGGATTAAGAGGTACAGTCTAACACCACAGGATTGAGAGGTACAGTCTAACACCACCACATCATTGAGAGGTACAGTCTAACACCACAGCATTGAGAGGTACAGTCTAACACCACCACATCATTGAGAGGTACAGTCTAACACCACCACAACATTGAGAGGTACAGTCCATCACCACAGGATTGAGAGGTACAGTCTAACACCACCACAGCATTGAGAGGTACAGTCTAACACCACAGGATTAAGAGGTACAGTCTAACACCACATGATTGAGAGGTACAGTCTAACACCACCACATCATTGAGAGGTACAGTCTAACACCACCACATCATTGAGAGGTACAGTCTAACACCACCACATCATTGAGAGGTACAGTCTAACACCACCACATCATTGAGAGGTACAGTCTAACACCACCACATCATTGAGAGGTACAGTCTAACACCACCACATCATTGAGAGGTACAGTCTAACACCACCACATCATTGAGAGGTACAGTCTAACACCACCACATCATTGAGAGGTACAGTCTAACACCACCACAGCATTGAGAGGTACAGTCTAACACCACCACAACATTGAGAGGTACAGTCTAACACCACCACAGCATTGAGAGGTACAGTCTAACACCACCACAGGATTGAGAGGTACAGTCTAACACCACCACAGGATTGAGAGGTACAGTCTAACACCACCACAGGATTGAGAGGTACAGTCTAACACCACCACAGGATTGAGAGGTACAGTCTAACACCACCACAGGATTGAGAGGTACAGTCTAACACCACCACAGGATTGAGAGGTACAGTCTAACATCACCACATCATTGAGAGGTACAGTCTAACACCACCACATCATTGAGAGGTACAGTCTAACATCACCACATCATTGAGAGGTACAGTCTAACACCACCACATCATTGAGAGGTACAGTCTAACACCACATCATTGAGAGGTACAGTCTAACACCACCACAGGATTGAGAGGTACAGTCTAACACCACCACAACATTAAGAGGTACAGTCTAACACCACCACATCATTGAGAGGTACAGTCTAACATCACCACAGCATTGAGAGGTACAGCCTAACACCACCACATCATTGAGAGGTACAGCCTAACACCACCACATCATTGAGAGGTACAGCCTAACACCACCACATCATTGAGAGGTACAGTCTAACACCACCACATCATTGAGAGGTACAGTCTAACACCACCACATCATTGAGAGGTACAGCCTAACATGCCATAGAACTAGTGTAAAACACATGAAAATAACAAAATAAAACAGAAGATGAAATAATACCAGTACTGATACATGATGACTAGATTGATGTGAACGCTACAATAACATACGATATGATAACACCGGTCACTAGAGCAAAACTGTTAGAACAGAAGATGGACTGACAAGGAGG
The DNA here is from genome assembly GCF_034236695.1 of Oncorhynchus nerka. NCBI lineage: Eukaryota > Metazoa > Chordata > Actinopteri > Salmoniformes > Salmonidae > Oncorhynchus > Oncorhynchus nerka. The sequence goes on from NC_088400.1 coordinate 4,589,304, forward strand.
ACAGACTATGGGGAGATACATGACACATGCTAATTAACATCCTAAACCTACTGCTGCAGATACATGACACATGCTAATTAACATCCTAAACCTACTGCTGCAGATACATGACACATGACACATGCTAATTAACATCCTAAACCTACGGCTGCAGATACATGACACATGATAATTAACATCCTAAACCTACTTCTGCAGATACATGACACATGCTAATTAACATCCTAAACCTACTGCTGCAGATACATGACACATGCTAATTAACATCCTAAACCTACTGCTGTAGATACATGACACATGCTAATTAACATCCTTAACCTACTGCTGCAGATACATGACACATGCTAATTAACATCCTAAACCTACTGCTGCAGATACATGACACATGCTAATTAACATCCAAAACCTACTGCTGCAGATACATGACGCATGCTAATTAACATCCTAAACCTACTGCTGCAGATACATGACACATGCTAATTAAAATCCTAAACCTACTGCTGTAGATACATGACACATGCTAATTAACATCCTTAACCTACTGCTGCAGATACATGACACATGCTAATTAACATCCTAAACCTACTGCTGCAGATACATGACACATGACACATGCTAATTAACATCCTAAACCTACTGCTGCAGATACATGACACATGCTAATTAACATCCTTAACCTACTGCTGCAGATACATGACACATGCTAATTAACATCCTAAACCTACTGCTGCAGATACATGACCCATGACACATGCTAATTAACATCCAAAACCTACTGCTGCAGATACATGACACATGCTAATTAACATCCTAAACCTACTGCTGCAGATACATGACACATGCTAATAAACATCCTAAACCTACTGCTGCAGATACATGACACATGCTAATTAACATCCTAAACCTACTGCTGCAGATACATGACACATGCTAATAAACATCCTAAACCTACTGCTGCAGATACATGACACATGCTAATTAACATCCTAAACCTACTGCTGCAGATACATGACACATGCTAATTAACATCCTAAACCTACTGCTGCAGATACATGACACATGCTAATTAACATCCTTAACCTACTGCTGCAGATACATGACACATGCTAATTAACATCCTAAACCTACTGCTGCAGATACATGACACATGCTAATTAACATCCTAAACTTACTGCTGCAGATACATGACACATGCTAATTAACATCCTAAACCTACTGCTGCAGATACATGACACATGCTAATTAACATCCTAAACCTACTGCTGTAGATACATGACACATGCTAATTAACATCCTTAACCTACTGCTGCAGATACATGACACATGCTAATTAACATCCTAAACCTACTGCTGCAGATACATGACACATGCTAATTAACATCCTAAACTTACTGCTGCAGATACATGACACATGCTAATTAACATCCTAAACCTACTGCTGCAGATACATGACACATGCTAATTAACATCATAAACCTACTGCTGTAGATACATGACACATGACACATGCTAATTAACATCCTAAACCTACAGCTGCAGATACATGACACATGCTAATTAACTTCCTAAACCCACTGCTGCAGATACATGACACATGCTAATTAACATCCTAAACCTACTGCTGCAGATACATGACACATGCTAATTAACATCCTAAACCTACTGCTGCAGATACATGACACATGCTAATTAACATCCTTAACCTACTGCTGCAGACACATGACACATGCTAATTAACATCCTTAACCTACTGCTGCAGATACATGACACATGCTAATTAACATCCTTAACCTACTGCTGCAGATACATGACACATGACACATGCTAATTAACATCCTAAACCTACTGCTGCAGATACATGACACATGCTAATTAACATCCTTAACCTACTGCTGCAGATACATGACACATGCTAATTAACATCCTAAACCTACTGCTGCAGATACATGACACATGACACATGCTAATTAACATCCTAAACCTACTGCTGCAGATACATGACACATGACACATGCTAATTAACATCCTAAACCTACTGCTGCAGATACATGACACATGACACATGCTAATTAACATCCTAAACCTACTGCTGCAGATACATGACACATGCTAATTAACATCCTAAACCTACTGCTGCAGATACACGACACATGCTAATTAACATCCTAAACCTACTTCTGCAGATACATGACACATGCTAATTAATATCCTAAACCTACTGCTGCAGATACATGACACATGACACATGCTAATTAACATCCTAAACCTACTGCTGTAGATACATGACACATGATGCATGCTAATTAACATCCTAAACCTACGGCTGCAGATACATGACACATGACACATGCTAATTTACATCCTAAACCTACTGCTGTAGATACATGACACATGATGCATGCTAATTAACATCCTAAACCTACGGCTGCAGATACATGACACATGCTAATTAACATCCTTAACCTACTGCTGCAGACACATGACACATGCTAATTAACATCCTTAACCTACTGCTGCAGATACATGACACATGACACATGCTAATTAACATCCTAAACCTACAGGCTGCAGATACATGACACATGCTAATTAACATCCTAAACCTACTGCTGCAGACACATGACACATGACACATGCTAATTAACATCCTAAACCTACTGCTGCAGACACATGACACATGCTAATTAACATCCTGAATCTACTGCTGCAGATACATGTCACATGCTAATTAACATCCTAAACCTACTGCTGTAGATACATGACACATGCTAATTAACATCCTAAACCTACTGCTGCAGATACATGACACATGCTAATTAACATCCTAAACCTACTGCTGTAGATACATGACACATGCTAATTAACATCCTTAACCTACTGCTGCAGATACATGACACATGCTAATTAACATCCTAAACCTACTGCTGCAGATACATGACACATGCTAATTAACATCCTAAACTTACTGCTGCAGATACATGACACATGCTAATTAACATCCTAAACCTACTGCTGCAGATACATGACACATGCTAATTAACATCCTAAACCTACTGCTGCAGATACATGACACATGCTAATTAACATCCTAAACCTACTGCTGCAGATACATGACACATGCTAATTAACATCCTAAACCTACTGCTGCAGATACATGACACATGCTAATTAACATCCTAAACCTACTGCTGCAGATACATGACACATGACACATGCTAATTAACATCCTAAACCTACTGCTGCAGATACATGACACATGACACATGCTAATTAACATCCTAAACCTACTGCTGCAGATACATGACACATGCTAATTAACATCCTAAACCTACAGGCTGCAGATACAGGACACATGCTAATTAACATCCTAAACCTACTGCTGCAGATACATGACACGTGCTAATTAACATCCTAAACCTACTGCTGCAGATACATGACACGTGCTAATTAACATCCTAAACCTACTGCTGCAGATACATGACACATGCTAATTAACATCCTAAACCTACTGCTGCAGATACATGACACATGCTAATTAACATCCTAAACCTACTGCTGCAGATACATGACACATGACACATGCTAATTAACATCCTAAACCTACTGCTGCAGATACATGACACATGCTAATTAACATCCTAAACCTACTGCTGCAGATACATGACACATGCTAATTAACATCCTAAACCTACTGCTGCAGATACATGACACATGCTAATTAACATCCTAAACCTACTGCTGCAGATACATGACACGTGCTAATTAACATCCTAAACCTACTGCTGCAGATACATGACACATGCTAATTAACATCCTAAACCTACTGCTGCAGATACATGACACATGCTAATTAACATCCTAAACCTACTGCTGCAGATACATGACACATGACACATGCTAATTAACATCCTAAACCTACTGCTGCAGATACATGACACATGACACATGCTAATTAACATCCTAAACCTACTGCTGCAGATACAGGACACATGCTAATTAACATCCTAAACCTACAGGCTGCAGATACAGGACACGTGCTAATTAACATCCTAAACCTACTGCTGCAGATACAGGACACGTGCTAATTAACATCCTAAACCTACTGCTGCAGATACATGACACGTGCTAATTAACATCCTAAACCTACTGCTGCAGATACATGACACATGCTAATTAACATCCTAAACCTACTGCTGCAGATACATGACACATGCTAATTAACATCCTAAACCTACTGCTGCAGATACATGACACATGCTAATTAACATCCTAAACCTACTGCTGCAGATACATGACACATGCTAATTAACATCCTAAACCTACAGGCTGCAGATACATGACACGTGCTAATTAACATCCTAAACCTACTGCTGCAGATACATGACACGTGCTAATTAACATCCTAAACCTACTGCTGCAGATACATGACACATGCTAATTAACATCCTAAACCTACAGGCTGCAGATACATGACACATGCTAATTAACATCCTAAACCTACTGCTGCAGATACATGACACGTGCTAATTAACATCCTAAACCTACAGGCTGCAGATACATGACACGTGCTAATTAACATCCTAAACCTACTGCTGCAGATACATGACACATGCTAATTAACATCCTAAACCTACTGCTGCAGATACATGACACATGCTAATTAACATCCTAAACCTACTGCTGCAGATACATGACACATGCTAATTAACATCCTAAACCTACTGCTGCAGATACATGACACATGCTAATTAACATCCTAAACCTACTGCTGCAGATACATGACACATGCTAATTAACATCCTAAACCTACTGCTGCAGATACATGACACGTGCTAATTAACATCCTAAACCTACAGGCTGCAGATACATGACACGTGCTAATTAACATCCTAAACCTACTGCTGCAGATACATGACACATGCTAATTAACATCCTAAACCTACTGCTGCAGATACATGACACATGCTAATTAACATCCTAAACCTACAGGCTGCAGATACATGACACATGCTAATTAACATCCTAAACCTACTGCTGCAGATACATGACACGTGCTAATTAACATCCTAAACCTACAGGCTGCAGATACATGACACATGCTAATTAACATCCTAAACCTACTGCTGCAGATACATGACACATGCTAATTAACATCCTAAACCTACTGCTGCAGATACATGACACATGCTAATTAACATCCTAAACCTACTGCTGCAGATACATGACACATGCTAATTAACAGCCTTAACCTACTGCTGTAGATACATGACACATGCTAATTAACATCCTAAACCTACTGCTGCAGATACATGACACATGCTAATTAACATCCTAAACCTACTGCTGCAGATACATGACACATGACACATGCTAAATAACATCCTAACCTACTGCTGCAGATACATGACACATGCTAATTAACATCCTAAACCTACTGCTGCAGATACATGACACATGACACATGCTAATTAACATCCTAAACCTACTGCTGCAGATACATGACACATGCTAATTAACATCCTAAACCTACTGCTGCAGATACATGACACATGACACATGCTAATTAACAGCCTAAACCTACAGGCTGCAGATACAGGACACATGACACATGCTAATTAACATCCTAAACCTACTGCTGCAGATACATGACACGTGCTAATTAACATCCTAAACCTACTGCTGCAGATACAGGACACATGCTAATTAACATCCTAAACCTACTGCTGCAGATACAGGACACATGCTAATTAACATCCTAAACCTACTGCTGCAGATACATGACACGTGCTAATTAACATCCTAAACCTACTGCTGCAGATACATGACACATGCTAATTAACATCCTAAACCTACTGCTGCAGATACAGGACACATGCTAATTAACATCCTAAACCTACTGCTGCAGATACATGACACATGCTAATTAACATCCTAAACCTACTGCTGCAGATACATGACACATGCTAATTAACATCCTAAACCTACTGCTGCAGATACAGGACACATGCTAATTAACATCCTAAACCTACTGCTGCAGATACAGGACACATGCTAATTAACATCCTAAACCTACTGCTGCAGATACATGACACGTGCTAATTAACATCCTAAACCTACTGCTGCAGATACAGGACACATGCTAATTAACATCCTAAACCTACAGGCTGCAGATACAGGACACATGCTAATTAACATCCTAAACCTACCTAGTTTCATCTTTACTCATTCATTTTAAACAACAATTAGATGCAAGCCTCGCAACTGAGACTCTTTAATAAACTGAGTTATGGTAATGTGGCTGTATTGTCTCTCATGAGTTTCACAAACGTTAAACGAAACGAAGCAGTTCGTAGCTGGATTCTCCCCAGACCGCGTACACATTCTCCAAAACATGGACCTTGTTCAGTTCTCAAGTTCTATGATGGAGAAGAGGTTCCTTTGTTCTCCTGTGGAACCTTCTCTCTATACTGTCTGGCCATGAGGACAGAGACTCCTCTAGGAATGTATGAACCTACTCTCTATACTGCCTGGCCATCAGGACAGAGACTCCTCTAGGAATGTATGAACCTTCTCTCTATACTGTCTGGCCATGAGGACAGAGACTCCTCTAGGAATGTATGAACCTTCTCTCTATATTGCCTGGCCATGAGGACAGAGACTCCTCTAGGAATATATGAACCTTCTCTCTATACTGTCTGGCCATGAGGACAGAGACTCCTCTATGAATGTATGAACCTTCTCTCTATACTGTCTGGCCATGAGGACAGAGACTCCTCTAGGAATGTATGAACCTTCTCTCTATACTGTCTGGCCATGAGGACAGAGACTCCTCTGGGAATGTATGAACCTTCTCTCTATACTGTCTGGCCATGAGGACAGAGACTCCTCTAGGAATGTATGAACCTTCTCTCTATACTGTCTGGCCATGAGGACAGAGACTCCTCTAGGAATGTATGAACCTTCTCTCTATATTGCCTGGCCATGAGGACAGAGACTCCTCTAGGAATATATGAACCTTCTCTCTATACTGCCTGGCCATGAGGACAGAGACTCCTCTAGGAATGTATGAACCTTCTCTCTATATTGCCTGGCCATGAGGACAGAGACTCCTCTAGGAATTTATGACCTGCGATAACAGAGCCTGGGTGTAAGGGGAAGAGAGAAGTGGTGAGAGAGATGGGGTGGGGATGGTACTCGTTATCCCCAAAGAAGGCCACGTCATGACAACTGGTAGTATATGACTGGGATGACTGGGATGACATAGCTCATCACTGAGAGTATATGCAGAAATAACGACTATCGATATTGATGCTGCACTAAATGATTAACGTCTTCATAGAGACGGAAATACTATCGAATCACCATGACAACACCATCTCCTGCTCATGATTAGAAAACATTGCTACTCACTCCCTGTATATTGATGCATTGCCTGCATGCTAGCCTATAGCATAGGCTACTTCCTTCCTGTACGATGGGGAATGATCCCCCCCCCCCATGATGGGGTGTGTGTTCACGGAGCACGCCGAGTCTGCCTGAAAGCTGGTATTAGGAACAAACGAGATGCTACATGATAGCTAAATCTACTTAGCTAGCTAGTTTGTAGCCGCTATTGACTGACAAATGTAGAGCAGCAAGATGGTTGAACCTCACTATCAGTGTAGAGGGGTGGAAAAAATGTCATCCATTTTGAATTCAGTCTGGAAAAGAACAAAATGGGGAATAAGTCAAGGGTATGAATACTTTTCTGGAGGCTACCTCAATTACCTCATAACCCAGCACAATGACTCAGTACTGGTAATGTTATTACCTGGTACTCCCTGTATATAGCCATGTTATTACATGGTACTCCCTGTATATAGCCATGTTACTACCTGGTACTCCCTGTATATAGCCATGTTATTACCTCCCTGTATATAACCATGTTATTACCTCCCTGTATATAGCCATGTTACTACCTGGTACTTCCTGTATATAGCCATGTTACTACCTTGTACTCCCTGTATATAGCCATGTTATTACCTGGTACTCCCTGTATATAACCATGTTATTACCTCCCTGTATATAGCCATGTTATTACATGGTACTCCCTGTATATAGCCATGTTACTACCTGGTACTCCCTGTATATAACCATGTTATTACATCCCTGTGTATAGCCATGTTATTACATGGTACTCCCTGTATATAGTCATGTTATTACCTGGTACTTCCTGTATATAGCCATGTTATTACCTGGTACTCCCTGCATATAGCCATGTTATTACCTGGTACTCCCTGTATATAGCCATGTTATTACCTGGTACTTCCTGTATATAGCCATGTTATTACCTCCCTGTATATAGTCATGTTATTACCTGGTACTCCCTGTATATAGCCATGTTATTACCTGGTACTCCCTGTATATAGCCATGTTATTACCTGGTACTCCCTGTATATAGCCATGTTATTACCTGGTACTTCCTGTATATAGCCATGTTATTACCTGGTACTTCCTGTATATAGCCATGTTATTACCTGGTACTCCCTGTATATAGCCATGTTATTACCTGGTACTCCCTGTATATAGTCATGTTATTACCAGGTACTTCCTGTATATAGCCATGTTATTACCTGGTACTCCCTGTATATAGTCATGTTATTACCTCCCTGTATATAGCCATGTTATTACCTGGTACTTCCTGTATATAGTCATGTTATTACCTGGTACTTCCTGTATAGAGCCATGTTATTACCTGGTACTCCCTCTATATAGCCATGTTATTACCTGGTACTCCCTGTATATAGCCATGTTATTACCTGGTCCTTCCTGTATATAGTCATGTTATTACCTGGTACTCCCTGTATATAGCCATGTTATTACCTGGTACTCCCTGTATATAGCCATGTTATTATCTGGTACTTCCTGTATATAGCCATGTTATTACCTGGTACTCCCTGTATATAGTCATGTTATTACCTGGTACTCCCTGTATATAGCCATGTTATTACCTGGTACTCCCTGTATATAGCCATGTTATTACCAGGTATTCCCTGTATATAACCATGTTATTACCTGGTACTTCCTGTATATAGCCATGTTATTACCTGGTACTCTCTGTATATAGTCATGTTATTACCTCCCTGTATATAGCCATGTTATTACCTGGTACTCCCTGTATATAACCATGTTATTACCTGGTACTCCCTGTATATAACCATGTTACTACCTGGTACTCCCTGTATATAACCATGTTATTACCTCCCTGTATATAGCCATGTTATTACCTGGTACTTCCTGTATATAGCCATGTTATTACCTGGTACTCCCTGTATATAGTCATGTTATTACCGCCCTGTATATAGCCATGTTATTACCTGGTACTCCCTGTATATAACCATGTTATTACCTGGTACTCCCTGTATATCACCATGTTATTACCTGGTACTCCCTGTATATAGCCATGTTATTACCTGGTACTCCCTGTATATAGCCATGTTAATACCTGGTACTCCCTGTATATAACCATGTTATTACCTGGTACTCCCTGTATATAGCCGTGTTATTACCTGGTACTCCCTGTATATTACCATGTTATTACCTGGTACTCCTTGTATATAGCCATGTTATTACCTGGTACTCCCTGTATATAACCATGTTATTACCTGGTACTCCCTGTATATAGCCATGTTATTACCTGGTACTCCCTGTATATAGCCATGTTATTACCTGGTACTCCCTGTATATTACCATGTTATTACCTGGTACTCCTTGTATATAGCCATGTTATTACCTGGTACTCCCTGTATATAACCATGTTATTACCTGGTACTCCCTGTATATAGCCATGTTATTACCTGGTACTCCTTGTATATAGCCATGTTATTACCTGGTACTCCCTGTATATAACCATGTTATTACCTGGTACTCCCTGTATATAGCCATGTTATTACCTGGTACTCCCTGTATATAGCCATGTTATTACCTGGTACTCCCAGTATATAGCCATGTTATTACCTGGTACTCTGTATATAACCATGTGATTACCTTCCCGTATATAGCCATGTGATTACCTGGTACTCCCCGTATATAGCCATGTTATTACCTGGTACTCCCTGTATATAGCCATGTTATTACCTGATACTCCCTGTATATAGCCATGTTACTACCAGGTACTCCCTGTATATAGCCATGTTACTACCAGGTACTCCCTGTATATAACCATGTTATTACCTGGTACTCCCTGTATATAACCATGTTATTACCTGGTACTTCCTGTATATAGCCATGTTATTACCTCCCTGTATATAGCCATGTTATTACCTGGTACTCCCTGTATATAGTCATGTTATTACCTCGTACTCCCTGTATATAGTCATGTTATTACCTGGTACTCCCTGTATATAGCCATGTTATTACCTGGTACTCCCTGTATATAGCCATGTTATTACCTGGTACTCCCTGTATATAGTCATGTTATTACCTGGTACTCCCTGTATATAGTCATGTTATTACCTGGTACTCCCTGTATATAGTCATGTTATTACCAGGTACTCCCTGTATATAGCCATGTTATTACCTCCCTGTATATAGCCATGTTATTACCTGGTACTTCCTGTATATAGCCATGTTATTACCTGGTACTCCCTGTATATTACCATGTTATTACCTGGTACTCCCTGTATATAACCAGGTTATTACCTGGTACTCCCTGTATATAACCAGGTTATTACCTGGTACTTCCTGTATATAGCCATGTTATTACCTGGTACTCCCTGTATATTACCATGTTATTATCTGGTACTCTCTGTATATTACCATGTTATTACCTGGTACTCCCTGTATATTACCATGTTATTACCTGGTACTCCCTGTATATAGTCATGTTATTACCAGGTACTCCCTGTATATTACCATGTTATTACCTGGTACTCCCCGTATATAGCCATGTTATTACCTGCTACTCCCTGTATATAGCCATGTTATTACCTGGTACTCCCTGTATATAACCATGTTATTTACCTGGTACTCCCGTATATAGTCATGTTATTACCAGGTACTCCCTGTATATTACCATGTTATTACCTGGTACTCCCCGTATATAGCCATGTTATTACCTGCTACTCCTGTATATAGCCATGTTATTACCTGGTACTCCCTGTATATAACCATGTTATTTACCTGGTACTCCCTGCATATTACCATGTTATTACCTGGTACTCCCTGTATATAACCATGTTATTACCTGGTACTCCCTGTATATAGCCATGTTATTACCTGGTACTCCCTGTATATAGCCATGTTATTACCTGGTACTCCCTGTATATAGCCATGTTATTACCTGGTACTCCCTGTATATAGCCATGGTATTTTTACCATTGCTAAGTATCTGATGGCCGAATGGTAAAGAACATCTAGCCACCCTTACCTGCCAATCTATAAATTACAATTACAATTCCATATACTATCATGGGTAGGATGGTCATCTGAATCAGGGTTAGTTTGGCAGCTGGGGTGAAAGAGGAGCGACTACATTAGAGGAAACTTTAGCCTGCAGCTTTGATATGTGCTGAGAGAAGAACAGTGCACCGTCTAGCCATACTTCCAAGTACTGTGTGAGGTGACTACCTCAAGCTGTAAACCCTCAGAGGTAGTAATAACACCTGTTAATTAAAGGGGGGGAGGATTCTTTTTATTTAAAAAACATGTTAAGGGGTGGATCAGCTTTAATATTGCAGATAGATTGTTTCTTCCATCAATGTAATTGTCTTCATAATTTCCAATCCCCCATCTATTTTTGGGGTAAATATATATTCAAATCAATTCAAGGGGATATATATATCCATACATACACACATTTTTTTTTTTTTTTTTTTTTTTTACCCTTTTTTGTTTTTCAATGATGGGTTAACTGTCTTGTTCCGGGGCCGAACGACATATTCCCCAAACCCTACCGCTCAGTTGGAGTAAACTAATAAACACTTAGACTTCTACCTTCAGTTTATAGACACAGTCTATTTTACAATAGTTATATCGTGTTTGTTTTTTATTCCTTCCTCTATTTCTGATGTCCATCCAGTTTGATTTCTATTTGTAACTGTGCTTCTTCACAACATTTCAGAACCTATATACAGTTGATGTCGGAAGTTTCCATACACTTGAAACTCGTTTTTTTCAATCACTCCACACATTTTCTTGTTATCAAACTATAGTTTTGGCAAGTCAGTTAGTACATCTACTTTGTGCATGACAAAAGTCATTTTTCCAACAATTGTTTACAGACAGATTATTTCACTATAATTCACCGTTTCACAATTCCAGTGGGTCAGAAGTTTACATACACTAAGTTGACTTTGCCTTTAAACAGCTTGGAAAATTCCGGGGAGGGGACAGTTGAGTATAAGACTGTATCATCTGCAAATAAATAGTTGACAGAGATTCCTATTGCCTGAGCTATGTGGATGACGTAAATTGAGAAGAGCTTGGGGCCTAGGATTGAGCCTTGGGGTACTCCCTTGGTGACAGGCAGTGGCTGAGACAGCAGATGTTCTTTATACATTGCCTTCTTTGAGAGAGGTAGTTAGCAAACCAGGCCACAGGCCCCAATACGTCCACAAAAATGGAATGGTCTACTGTATCAAAAGCGTTGTCAAAGTCAATAAAAATAGCAGAACAACATTGCTTAGAATCAATGGTGATATCATTGAGGACCTTTAAGGTTGCAGTGACACATCCATAACCTGAGCGGAAATCAGATTGCATACCAGAGAGAATACTACAGACATCAAGAAAGCCAGTCAGTTGATTATTGACAAGTTTTAAACAGGGCAAAATAGAAATGGGCCTATAACAGTTAGGATCAGCTTGATCTCCCCCTTTAAATAAAGGATGAACCGTGGATGCCTTCCAAGCAATGGGAACCTCCACCGAAAGGAGAGAGAGGTTAAGAAGGTTGGAGATAGGCTTTCCGATGATAGGGGCATCAACCCTAAAGAAGAAAGGGTCTAAACCATCTGACCCAGATGTTTTTTTGGGGTCAAGTTTAAGGAGCTCCTTCAGCACCTCGGACTCAGTGACCGCTTGCAGGGAGAAACATCGTAGCTGGGAAGGGGTAAAGAGGGAGGAGCTTCGGGGCGAGTTGCATTAGAAGGGGAGATGAGGAAATGTTGGACGGGCAATGAGGTATGACTGTAACGACGGGTGAGTGAGGAGTCAGATGCAGAGAGTGAAATGAATGGGGAAACGCTTTTTTTATTTGACCTTTATTTAGCGAGGCAAGTCAGTTAAGAACAAATTCTTATTTTCAATGACGGCCTAGGAACAGTGAGTTAACTGCCTGTTCAGGGGCAGAACGACAGATTTGTACCTTGTCAGCTCGGGGATTCGAACTTGCAACCTTTCGGCTACTGGTCCAACGCTCTAACCACTAGGTTACCCTGCCACCCCTCTTTAAGGTCCTTCAAATCGTAACAGGCCCAAAACATGGGTGAATACCCGAAACACTGGCGCTAAACCAACCCAAAACCTAGACGCACACTGGACAGCGAAAAACCCGAAACCAAAACACGATACATCAACAAACGTAACAACCAACAAGCACAAACACCAGCGGGCAAAACAAACTTAAATAACACCCATCCCAAAACCCCAACAAGGAACAGGTGAAAACAATTAGACCAAAACAAACGAAAAGGAAAAAGGGATCGGTGGCAGCTAGTAGACCGGCGACGATGACCACCGAGCGCCACCCGAACAGGAAGGGGAGACACCTCTGGTGGTATTCGTGACAATGACTGAGTCAATGACCATATTAGAGCCACATATTTCCCTCAGATTACACAGGTCCACAAAGAGTTTGAAAATAAACTCATTTTGATTAACTTCTATTTGGTGAAATTCTATTTTTTTGTTTTGTTTTGTTTAGCCTTTATTTAACTAGGCAAGTCAGTTAAGAACACATTTTTATTTACAAATGATGGCCTACCCTGGCCAAACCTGGACGAAACTGTGCCAATTGTGTGCCACCCTATGGGACTCCCAATCACGGCCGGATGTGATACAGGGACTGTAGTGACGCCTCTTGAGATGCAGTGCCTTAGACCACTACGCCAGGAGCCCACAGTGGTACATCACAGCAAGCAATGTTTGTGATCTGTTGCAACAAGAAAAAGGTCAACCAATTTGCGCATAATATGACATTTGAAATGTCTTTAATCTTTTGGAGAGAGAGAGAGAGACCTAAACATCAGCGCCACAGGTAACTTCCACAAAGCTGTGAACGATCTCAGAGACAAGACAAGAAGAACATCGAAAGATACCAAAATATATAAATTGAGAGGCGAGAAAGAGGAGGGAAAAGGGAAGCAGAGGGTAAGAGAGAAGAAGTTAGTGTCAGAAATCCCATGGGGCTAGAACACGGGATGGCTGTGGCGGAAAGTTTAGTCTCATGTTCATGACGTTTTTTATTTATTTTTCATGTGTAAAGTGTGTTGAAACATTGTATAAAAATAAAAAAAATAGTGATTTTATATAAATATGTACAGGGACCATTTTGGCTGTAGCCAAGTGGGTTGAAGCTAAAGGCCAGCTTGTGAATGTTTGGTGTCAATCAAAGTTTACTCATTAGGTAATTTATTGATTTTAATCAGGCTTTAAATGCGCTTATCTGATAGATTAAATGATCAAAGACTTTTCATTGTCTTCAAATGCTACGAAATCAACAACTATCAACTAAAAGAAACAGGGCATTTACAATCCCTCCTAAGTCTTTTAGGACTTATAGCGGCTGAGGCTGATTTGTGTCCATCAAAGCTTATTTTTAGGTTTTAGGTCATTTATTGATTTAATAATCTCACTGATAACAGGATCAACGGACAGCTTCTATGTGTCTTTTATTTATCCAATGCAGCATAAACCAGTTAAAAACAATAGCAAGTAGCAAAGTAAAGCAGTACTCCTGTATAAGTTAGTGTGTCGTCTAGATCTGTTGAGCTGTTGGTAACTGTACTGTTCTGGCAGGTAGAGCTGTTGGTAATTGTACTGGCAGGTAGAGCTGTTGGTAATTGTTTTGGCAGGTAGAGCTGTTGGTAATTGTACTGTTCTGGCAGGTAGAGCTGTTGGTAATTGTACTGTTCTGGCAGGTAGAGCTGTTGGTAATTGTACTGTTCTGGCAGGTAGAGCTGTTGGTAATTGTACTGTTCTGGCAGGTAGAGCTGTTGGTAATTGTACTGTTCTGGCAGGTAGAGCTGTTGGTATTTGTACTGTTCTGGCAGGTAGAGCTGTTGGTAATTGTTCTGGCAGGTAGAGCTGTTGGTATTTGTACTGTTCTGGCAGGTAGAGCTGTTGGTAACTGTTTGTACTGTTCTGGCAGGTAGAGCTGTTGGTAATTGTACTGTTCTGGCAGGTAGAGCTGTTGGGTTCTGTTCTGGCAGGAGCTGTTGGTATTTGTACTGTTCTGGCAGGTAGAGCTGTTGGTATTTGTACTGTTCTGGCAGGTAGAGCTGTTGGTATTTGTACTGTTCTGGCAGGTAGAGCTGTTGGTATTTGTACTGTTCTGGCAGGTAGAGCTGTTGGTAATTGTACTGTTCTGGCAGGTAGAGCTGTTGGTAATTGTACTGTTCTGGCAGGTAGAGCTGTTGGTAATTGTACTGGCAGGAGCTGTTGGTAATTGTACTGTTCTGGCAGGTAGAGCTGTTGGTAATTGTACTGTAGAGCTGTTCTGGCAGGTAGAGCTGTTGGTAATTGTACTGTTCTGGCAGGTAGAGCTGTTGGTAATTGTACTGTTCTGGCAGGTAGAGCTGTTGGTAATTGTACTGTTCTGGCAGGTAGAGCTGTTGGTAACTGTTCTGGCAGGTAGAGCTGTTGGTGCTGTTTGTACTGTTCTGGCAGGTAGAGCTGTTGGTTGTACTGGCAGGTAGAGCTGTTGGTAATTGTACTGTTCTGGCAGGTAGAGCTGTTGGTAATTGTTCTGGCAGGTAGAGTAATTGTACTGTTCTGGCAGGTAGAGCTGTTGGTAATTGTACTGTTCTGGCAGGTAGAGCTGTTGGTAATTGTACTGTTCTGGCAGGTAGAGCTGTTGGTAATTGTACTGTTCTGGCAGGTAGAGCTGTTGGTAATTGTACTGTTCTGGCAGGTAGAGCTGTTGGTAATTGTACTGTTCTGGCAGGTAGAGCTGTTGGTAATTGCTGTTCTGGCAGGTAGAGCTGTTGGTAATTGTACTGTTCTGGCAGGTAGAGCTGTTGGTAATTGTACTGTTCTGGCAGGTAGAGCTGTTGGTAGTTGTACTGTTCTGGCAGGTAGAGCTGTTGTAATTGTTCTGGCAGGTAGAGCTGTTGTACTGTTCTGGCAGGTAGAGCTGTTGGTAATTGTACTGTTCTGGCAGGTAGAGCTGTTGGTATTGTACTGTTTGTAGAGCTGTTCTGGCAGGTAGAGCTGTTGGTAATTGTACTGTTCTGGCAGGTAGAGCTGTTGGTATTTGTACTGTTCTGGCAGGTAGAGCTGTTGTGTACTGTTCTGGCAGGTAGAGCTGTTGGTAGAATTGTACTGTTCTGGCAGGTAGAGCTGTTTGGTAATTGTACTGTTCTGGCAGGTAGAGCTGTTGGTAATTTGTACTGTTCTGGCAGGTAGAGCTGTTGGTAATTGTACTGTTCTGGCAGGTAGAGCTGTTGGTAATTGTACTGTTTCTAGGCTGTTGGTATTTGTACTGTTCTGGCAGGTAGAGCTGTTGGTAATTGTACTGTTCTAGAGCTGTTGGTAATTGTACTGTTCTGGCAGGTAGAGTTATCTGTTCTGGCAGGTCTCTGTTCTCTCTGTTGGTAATTGTACTCTCAGGTAGAGCCTGTTCTTCTGAACAGGTCATTCCTCTGGCTGAGGAATCGAATATTTATTGGATGTTACATCTCTCCTCTCTCAGGTAGAGCCGTAATTTCTCTGGCAGGTCTGTAATTTCTGTTCTGGCTCTGGTAATTGTCTGTTCTGGCAGGTAGAGCTTCTTTCTCTCTCTGTTTTCTCTCTCTCCGTTCTCTCTGTTCTCTCTCTGTTCTCTCTCCTTTCTCTCTCTGTTCTCTCTCTTCTTTCTCTCTCAGTTCTCTCTCCTTTCTCTCTCTGTTCTCTCTCTGTTCTCTCTGTTCTCTCTCCTTTCTCTCTCCTTTCTCTCTCTGTTCTCTCTGTTCTCTCTCTGTTCTCTCTCTGTTCTCTCTCTGTTCTCCTTCCTTTCTCTCTCTGTTCTCTCAGTGTTGTTGCCAGGAAATTAGAGGAGTCTTCTTTCATGTAAATTGATGCCTAGATCCGAACTATGTAGTTGATTGTTAATGTTCTATAGGTCACTGTCCTCACATACTGTATATACAACGCCTGACCCCATAACCACACACCCTCTGTCTGACCCCATAACCACACACCCTCCGTCTGACCCCATAACCACACACCCTCCCCTGACCCCATAACCACACACCCTCCCCCTGACCCCATAACCACACACCCTCTGTCTGACCCCATAACCACACACCCTCCCCCTGACCCCATAACCACACACCCTCCCCTGACCCCCTAACCACACACCCTCCCCTGACCCCCTAACCACACACCCTCCCCTGACCCCATAACCACACACCCTCCCCTGACCCCATAACCACACACCCTCTCCCTGACTCCTCTACCACACACCCTCCTCCTGACCCCTCTACCACACACCCTCCTCCTGACCCCTCTACCACACACCCTCCTCCTGACCCCACTACCACACTTCAGCCTGTCTATCCCCGGGATGGGCTCCAGATGGGTGAAGCACTCAGAGCCGTACTGCTGTCTCAAACACACACACACACACACACACACACACACACACACACACACACACCCTGCCCCTAACCCCACACCTCTCTCTCTATCCCCAGGACGTCTTAATGATGGGGGAGGAGTTGATCTCGGAGCCGTATTACTGTCAATTGGAGGCAGAGACGTGCAGAGTGTTCTCAGAGCAGTTGGGTCGTTTCTCTCTGGTGGGAGAATCTCTAAACATGTCCGCAGCTAAGCGTCTCCGTCTGGTGCTCTTCTCTGACGCATACTGCTCTACCCTAGAGTATAACATCAGAGTCTACTGCATGGATGATACACAAGATGTCTTCAAGGTAAGGAACCTAGATACACACACACCTTTAGAACCCCACATAGGTGTTGTTTCATCCACACACCTTTAGAACCACACAGAGGTGTTGTTTCATCCACACACCTTTAGAACCACAGAGAGGTTTTGTTTAATCCACACACCTTTAGAACCCCACAGAGGTTTTGTTTCATCCACACACCTTTAGAACCACACAGAGGTGTTGTTTCATCCACACACCTTTAGAACCCCACAGAGGTGTAGTTTAATCCACACACACCTTTAGAACCCCACAGAGGTGTAGTTTAATCCACACACACCTTTAGAACCCCACAGAGGTGTAGTTTAATCCACACACACCTTTAGAACCCCACAGAGGTGTAGTTTAATCCACACACACCTTTAGAACCCCACAGAGGTGTTGTTTCATCCACACACCTTTAGAACCCCACAGAGGTGTTGTTTCATCCACACACCTTTAGAACCACACAGGGGTGTTGTTTCATCCACACACCTTTAGAACCCCACAGAGGTGTTGTTTCATCCACACACCTTTAGAACCCCACAGAGGTGTAGTTTAATCCACACACCTTTAGAACCCCACAGGGGTGTTGTTTCATCCTGTCTATTAAAGTGGATACGCTGAAAGGCTGATTAGGCATCCTGACGGAAATGTGCCTCCCGGACGCTTGAATGATCTAGGGTCTGTCTGTCTGTCTGTGTGCGCCCAACTTAAAGTACCCTCCCCCCTCCATGGGCCCTTGTCAAAAGCAGTGCACTATATAGGGAATAGGGTGGCGTTTGGGACGAGCCAATGAGTGTTCTGAGTGGTTCATGTATCTGCTAAATGAATGTCTCTCTTTGTAACGAATGATGGAGCTGTGTGATGTCTGGATTACCAAACAACAGCACTACGTTTTAATCCACCCTGTAAAAACTACAACTCTCTAGATAGGCTGTGGCTTACCACAGCAACAAGAGAATGAGAGAGATGGAGAGGCTAGTGCACTTTGGGGCCAGGGGGAGAGGGGGAGAGAGGGAGAAGGGTAGAGTGGGAGAGGGGGAGAGTGGGCCAGGGGGAGAGGGGGCCAGGGGAAGAGGGGGAGAGTGGGAGAGGGGGCCAGGGGGAGAGGGGGTCTCCAATACATTGAATGAACTACAGGACAAAATACAAACCCTCCAACACCTGTAGTGTTGATGGTATCCTAAATTAAATGATAAAATATACAAACCACAAATTCCAGTTGGCTACACTCAAACTCTTTAACATCATCCACGGCTCTGGCATCTTCCCCAATATTTGGAACCAAGGACTGTTCACTCCAATCGATAAAAGTGGAGACAAATTTGCCCCCAATAACTACCCGAACTTCTGCCCCTCTGTCCAGTGGGGTCATTGAGAGGGGTGGCCATGGTTAGAAAGCCACGGAGGCGGACAATAAAGCGGACTAAGACAATGGTGAAGTGGGGTCCGCGTCCCGCGCCAGAGCCGCCACCGCGGACAGACGCCCACCCAGACCCTCCCCTATAGGTTAAGGTTTTGCGGCCGGAGTCCGCACCTTTTGGGGGGGGGGGGGGAGGTACTGTCACATTCTGACCTTTATTTCCTTTGTTTTGTCATTATTTAGTGTGGTCAGGGCGTGAGTTGGGTGGGCAGTCTATGTTTGTTTTTCTATGTTTTGGGGTATTTCTATGTTTCGGCCTAGTATCGTTCTCAATCAGAGGCAGGTGTCATTAGTTGTCTCTGATTGAGAATCATACTTAGGTAGCCTGGGTTTCACTGTGTGTTTGTGGGTGATTGTTCCTGTCTCTGTCTTTGCACCAGATAGGACTGTTTAGGTTTTCCGTGTTTATTGTTTTGTAGTGTTCATGTGTACATTTACGTATTAAAAGAACCATGGACACTTACCACGCCGCATATTGGTCCTCTGATCCTTGTCGCCTCTCCTCTTCGGAAGAAGAGGAGGAAATCCCTGACACCGGCTTTCTAGTCATCACCGATCCATGTTTCCTTTTTCCTTTTGTTTGGTCTTGATTACTGATTTCTATTCCCTTATTATGGTCCTTATTTACCCGTCGACCGTTCTGTTTGGTCCGTGATTGTTTTGTGTTACCGTGGGTTTTCTCTATACAATGTTTCCTTGTTGGAGATATTCCGGTTTTGAATATTTTGAGTAAAGACTTTTGTGTTTTCTCAAACCTGTGGCTTGACTCAGACAACGAACCCAGCATTTTATCACATTAGGATCTGGCTAAAAATACTTGAATCAATTATAGAACCCATTGCCCTTCGTAGTTTTGAGGTCTGGGGTCCACTCACCAACCAAGAATTCACAAAATGGGACAAATGCCAAATCCATAACAAAACCATCACCTACAGAAAAATTATCCTGGAGAAGAGTCCCCTAAGCAAGCGGGTCCTGGGGCTCTGTTCACAAACACAAACACACCCCACAGAGCCCCAGGACAGCAGCACAGTTAGACCCAAGCAAATCAACTATTTGCACATAATATGACATTTGAAATGTCTTGTGGAACTTCTGTGAGTGTAATGTTTACTGTTACTTTTTATTGTTTATTTCACTTCTGTTTGTCTATTTCACTTGCTTTGGCAAAGTAAACATATATTTCCCTTGCCAATAAACTCCCTTAAATTGAAATTGAATTGAGTTGAGAGAGGAGAGGAGAAAAGAGGAGGGGGTGGTGAGTGGATGGGAGAGTAGGGGAAAGCAGGAAAAGAGGGGAGAAGAGGGGATAGAGGAGAGTGGGAAGGGGGAGGAGAGGAGAGGAGAGGAGAGGAGAGGAGAGGAGAGGAGAGGAGAGGAGAGGAGAGGAGAGGAGAATGGGAAAGAGGGGAGAATGAGGGGATGAGAGGAGAGGTAAGGGGAGGAGAGGACAGGTAAGGGGGAGAATGGGAAAGAGGAGAATGAGGAGAGGAGAGGAGAGAGGAGAGGAGAGGAGAGGAGAGGAGAGGAGAGGAGAGGAGAGGAGAGGAGAAACACATTTTTCGGGAGCCAGCGTGCATCTTTCTCAAGGCAGTCAGTCATGGGAGGTTCTATCTATGTACATATTCTCACTCACCCCTTTAGATTTGTGTGTATTAGGAAGTTATTGGGAAAATTGTTAGATTACTTGTTGGTTATTACTGCATTGTCGGAACTAGAAGCACAAGCATTTTGCTACACTCATATTAACATCTGCTAACCATGTGTATGTGACCAATAACATTTGATTTGATTTGATTTGAGATGTGGTCTAAATAACTCGATTGGCTAGTTTGCCTGTCTGTAAAGAAAAGGTTGGGCTTTATATTGATCCAGCTGTTCTGATTGGATCATTTAGATCCAATCAGCGAGGTTTTTTACAGTGAGAATGTGCAGGGAGGTTTTTTACAGTGAGAATGTGCAGGGAGGTTTTTACAGTGAGAATGTGCAGGGAGTTTTTACAGTGAGAATGTGCAGGGAGGTTTTTTTACAGTGAGAATGTGCAGGGAGGTTTTTTACAGTGAGAATGTGCAGTGAGGTTTTTTTGCAGTGAGAATGTGCAGGGAGGTTTTTTTACAGTGAGAATGTGCAGGGAGGTTTTTTTGCAGTAAGAATGTGCAGGGAGGTGTTTTACAGTGAGAATGTGCAGGGAAGTATTTGGAAGTATTTGGTTCAATTTACGGATACGATTACGAGTATGGCCAAGTCGGCACACCCCTTGTAGAGAGGGAAGGCAACACTATTGATGCAGTATAAACAACACTATTGATGCAGTATAAACAACACTATTGATGCAATATAAACAACACTATTGATGCAGGATAAACAACACTATTGATGCAGTATAAACAACACTATTGATGCAGGATAAACAACACTATTGATGCAGGATAAACAACACACTATTGATGCAGGATAAACAACACTATTGATGCAGTATAAAACAACACACTATTGATGCAGGATAAACAACACACTATTGATGCAGGATAAACAACACTATTGATGCAGTATAAAACAACATTATTGATGCAGTATAAAACAACACTATTGATGCAGGATAAAACAACACTATTGATGCAGTATAAACAACACTATTGATGCAGTATAAAATAACACTATTGATGCAGGATAAAACAACACTATTGATGCAGGATAAACAACACTATTGATGCAGGATAAACAACACTATTGATGCAGGATAAAACAACACTATTGATGCAGTATAAACAACACTATTGATTCAGTATAAAATAACACTATTGATGCAGGATAAAACAACACTATTGATGCAGGATAAAACAACACTATTGATGCAGTATAAAATAACACACTATTGATGCAGGATAAAACAACACTATTGATGCAGTATAAACAACACTATTGATGCAGTATAAAATAACACTATTGATGCAGGATAAAACAACACTATTGATGCAGGATAAACAACACTATTGATGCAGGATAAACAACACTATTGATGCAGGATAAAACAACACTATTGATGCAGGATAAACAACACTATTGATGCAGGATAAAACAACACTATTGATGCAGGATAAACAACACTATTGATGCAGGATAAAACAACACTATTGATGCAGGATAAACAACACTATTGATGCAGGATAAACAACACTATTGATGCAGGATAAAACAACACTATTGATGCAGGATAAACAACACTATTGATGCAGGATAAAACAACACTATTGATGCAGGATAAACAACACTATTGATGCAGTATAAACAACACTATTGATGCAGTATAAAACAACACACTATTGATGCAGTATAAAACAACACTATTGATGCAGGATAAACAACACTATTGATGCAGTATAAACAACACTATTGATGCAGGATAAAACAACACCATTGATGCAGTATAAACAACACTATTGATGCAGTATAAAACAACACTATTGATGCAGTATAAACAACACTATTGATGCAGGATAAAACAACACTATTGATGCAGTATAAACAACACTATTGATGCAGGATAAAACAACACCATTGATGCAGTATAAACAACACTATTGATGCAGTATAAAACAACACTATTGATGCAGTATAAACAACACTATTGATGCAGGATAAAACAACACTATTGATGCAGGATAAACAACACTATTGATGCAGTATAAAACAACACTATTGATGCAGGATAAAACAACACTATTGATGCAGGATAAAACAACACTATTGATGCAGGATAAAACAACACTATTGATGCAGTATAAACAACACTATTGATGCAGTATAAACAACACTATTGATGCAGGATAAAACAACACTATTGATGCAGTATAAACAACACTATTGATGCAGTATAAAACAACACTATTGATGCAGGATAAAACAACACTATTGATGCAGTATAAAATAACATTATTGATGCAGGATAAAACAACACACTATTGATGCAGTATAAAACAACACTATTGATGCAGGATAAAACAACACTATTGATGCAGTATAAACAACACTATTGATGCAGGATAAAACAACACTATTGATGCAGTATAAACAACACTATTGATGCAGTATAAAACAACACTATTGATGCAGGATAAAACAACACTATTGATGCAGGATAAAACAACACACTATTGATGCAGTATAAAACAACACACTATTGATGCAGTATAAACAACACTATTGATGCAGGATAAAACAACACTATTGATGCAGGATAAACAACACTATTGATGCAGGATAAAACAACACTATTGATGCAGTATAAAACAACACTATTGATGCAGTATAAACAACACTATCGATGCAGTATAAACAACACTATTGATGCAGTATAAACAACACTATTGATGCAGTATAAACAACACTATTGCTGCAGGATAAACAACACTATTGCTGCAGGATAAACAACACTATTGCTGCAGGATAAACAACACTATTGATGCAGTATAAAACAACACTATTGATGCAGGATAAAATAACACTATTGATGCAGGATAAAACAACACTATTGATGCAGGATAAACAACACTTTTGATGCAGGATAAACAACACTATTGATGCAGTATAAAACAACACTATTGATGCAGGATAAAACAACACTATTGATGCAGTATAAAATAACATTATTGATGCAGTATAAAACAACACACTATTGATGCAGTATAAACAACACTATTGATGCAGTATAAAACAACATTATTGATGCAGTATAAAACAACACACTATTGATGCAGTATAAACAACACTATTGATGCAGTATAAAACAACATTATTGATGCAGTATAAAACAACACTATTGCTGCAGGATAAACAACACTATTGATGCAGTATAAAACAACACTATTGATGCAGTATAAACAACACTATTGATGCAGGATAAAACAACACTATTGATGCAGTATAAACAACACTATTGATGCAGTATAAACAACACTATCGATGCAGTATAAACAACACTATTGATGCAGTATAAAACAACACACTCTTGATGCAGTATAAAACAACACACTATTGATGCAGGATAAACAACACTATTGATGCAGTATAAAACAACACACTCTTGATGCAGTATAAACAACACTATTGATGCAGGATAAACAACACTATTGATGCAGTATAAACAACACTATTGATGCAGTATAAAACAACACACTCTTGATGCAGTATAAAACAACACACTATTGATGCAGGATAAACAACACTATTGATGCAGTATAAAACAACACTATTGATGCAGTATAAACAACACTATTGATGCAGTATAAAACAACACACTATTGATGCAGGATAAACAACACTATTGATGGAGTATAAACAACACTATTGATGCAGTATAAAACAACACACTATTGATGCAGGATAAACAACACTATTGATGCAGTATAAAACAACACTATTGATGCAGGATAAACAACACTATTGATGCAGTATAAAACAACACACTATTGATGCAGTATAAAACAACACACTATTGATGCAGGATAAACAACACTATTGATGCAGGATAAACAACACACTATTGATGCAGTATAAACAACACACTATTGGTGCAGTATAAAACAACACTATTGATGCAGTATAAAACAACACACTATTGATGCAGGATAAAACAACACTATTGATGCAGGATAAACAACACTATTGATGCAGTATAAAACAACACTATTGATGCAGGATAAAACAACACTATTGATGCAGTATAAAATAACATTATTGATGCAGTATAAAACAACACACTATTGATGCAGTATAAACAACACTATTGATGCAGTATAAAACAACATTATTGATGCAGTATAAAACAACATTATTGATGCAGTATAAAACAACACTATTGATGCAGTATAAAACAACACACTCTTGATGCAGTATAAAACAACACACTATTGATGCAGGATAAACAACACTATTGATGCAGTATAAAACAACACACTCTTGATGCAGTATAAACAACACTATTGATGCAGGATAAACAACACTATTGATGCAGTATAAACAACACTATTGATGCAGTATAAAACAACACTATTGATGCAGTATAAACAACACACTATTGATGCAGTATAAAACAACACACTCTTGATGCAGTATAAAACAACACACTATTGATGCAGGATAAACAACACTATTGATGCAGTATAAAACAACACTATTGATGCAGTATAAAACAACACACTATTGATGCAGGATAAAACAACACTATTGATGCAGGATAAACAACACTATTGATGCAGTATAAAACAACACTATTGATGCAGTATAAACAACACTATTGATGCAGTATAAAACAACACACTATTGATGCAGGATAAACAACACTATTGATGCAGGATAAACAACACTATTGATGCAGTATAAAATAACATTATTGATGCAGTATAAAACAACACTATTGATGCAGGATAAACAACACTATTGATGCAGTATAAAATAACATTATTGATGCAGTATAAAACAACACTATTGATGCAGGATAAACAACACTATTGATGCAGTATAAACAACACTATTGATGCAGTATAAAACAACACTATTGATGCAGTATAAACAACACTATTGATGCAGTATAAAACAACACACTATTGATGCAGGATAAACAACACTATTGATGCAGGATAAACAACACTATTGATGCAGTATAAAACAACACTATTGATGCAGTATAAACAACACTATTGATGCAGTATAAAACAACACACTATTGATGCAGTATAAAACAACACACTATTGATGCAGGATAAACAACACTATTGATGCAGTATAAACAACACTATTGATGCAGTATAAAACAACACTATTGATGCAGTATAAACAACACTATTGATGCAGTATAAAACAGCACACTATTGATGCAGGATAAACAACACTATTGATGCAGTATAAAACAACACTATTGATGCAGGATAAACAACTCTATTGATGCAGTATAAAACAACACACTATTGATGCAGTATAAAACAACACACTATTGATGCAGGATAAACAACACTATTGATGCAGGATAAACAACACACTATTGATGCAGTATAAACAACACACTATTGGTGCAGTATAAAACAACACTATTGATGCAGTATAAAACAACACACTATTGATGCAGGATAAACAACACTATTGATGCAGGATAAACAACACACTATTGATGCAGTATAAACAACACTATTGATGCAGTATAAAACAACACTATTGATGCAGTATAAAACAACACTATTGATGCAGTATAAAACAACACTATTGATGCAGTATAAAACAACACTATTGATGCAGTATAAACAACACTATTGATGCAGTATAAAACAACACACTATTGATGCAGGATAAACAACACTATTGATGCAGGATAAACAACACTATTGATGCAGTATAAAATAACATTATTGATGCAGTATAAAACAACACTATTGATGCAGGATAAACAACACTATTGATGCAGTATAAAATAACATTATTGATGCAGTATAAAACAACACTATTGATGCAGGATAAACAACACTATTGATGCAGTATAAACAACACTATTGATGCAGTATAAAACAACACTATTGATGCAGTATAAACAACACTATTGATGCAGTATAAAACAACACACTATTGATGCAGGATAAACAACACTATTGATGCAGGATAAACAACACTATTGATGCAGTATAAAACAACACTATTGATGCAGTATAAACAACACTATTGATGCAGTATAAAACAACACACTATTGATGCAGTATAAAACAACACACTATTGATGCAGGATAAACAACACTATTGATGATTGATGCAGTATAAAACAACACTATTGATGCAGTATAAACAACACTATTGATGCAGTATAAAACAACACACTATTGATGCAGGATAAACAACACTATTGATGCAGTATAAAACAACACTATTGATGCAGGATAAACAACACTATTGATGCAGTATAAAACAACACACTATTGATGCAGTATAAAACAACACACTATTGATGCAGGATAAACAACACTATTGATGCAGGATAAACAACACACTATTGATGCAGTATAAACAACACACTATTGGTGCAGTATAAAACAACACTATTGATGCAGTATAAAACAACACACTATTGATGCAGGATAAACAACACTATTGATGCAGGATAAACAACACACTATTGATGCAGTATAAACAACACTATTGATGCAGTATAAAACAACACTATTGATGCAGTATAAAACAACACTATTGATGCAGTATAAAACAACACTATTGATGCAGTATAAAACAACACACTATTGATGCAGTATAAAACAACATTATTGATGCAGTATAAACAACACTATTGATGCAGTATAAACAACACTATTGATGCAGTATAAACAACACTATTGAAATAAACAACACTATTGATGCAGTATAAACAACACTATTGATGCAGTATAAAACAACACACTATTGATGCAATATAAACAACACTATTGATGCAGTATAAACAACACTATTGATGCAGTATAAACAACACTATTGATGCAGTATAAACAACACTATTGATGCAGTATAAACAACACTATTGATGCAGTATAAAACAACATTATTGATGCAGGATAAACAACACTATTGATGCAGTATAAACAACACTATTGATGCAGGATAAACAACACTATTGATGCAGTATAAACAACACTATTGATGCAGTATAAACAACACTATTGATGCAGGATAAACAACACTATTGATGCAGTATAAACAACACTATTGATGCAGGATAAACAACACTATTGATGCAGTATAAACAACACTATTGATGCAGTATAAACAACACTATTGATGCAGTATAAAACAACACACTATTGATGCAGTATAAAACAACACACTATTGATGCAGTATAAAACAACACACTCTTGATGCAGTATAAAACAACACACTATTGATGCAATATAAACAACATTATTGATGCAGTATAAAACAACACTATTGATGCAGGATAAACAACACTATTGATGCAATATAAACAACACTATTGATGCAGGATAAACAACACTATTGATGCAGTATAAACAACACTATTGATGCAGTATAAAACAACATTATTGATGCAGGATAAAACAACACACTATTGATGCAGTATAAAACAACACTATTGATGCAGGATAAACAACACTATTGATGCAGTATAAAACAACACACTATTGATGCAGTATAAAACAACACACTATTGATGCAGGATAAACAACACTATTGATGCAGGATAAACAACACACTATTGATGCAGTATAAACAACACACTATTGGTGCAGTATAAAACAACACTATTGATGCAGTATAAAACAACACACTATTGATGCAGGATAAACAACACTATTGATGCAGGATAAACAACACACTATTGATGCAGTATAAACAACACTATTGATGCAGTATAAAACAACACTATTGATGCAGTATAAAACAACACTATTGATGCAGTATAAAACAACACTATTGATGCAGTATAAAACAACACACTATTGATGCAGTATAAAACAACATTATTGATGCAGTATAAACAACACTATTGATGCAGTATAAACAACACTATTGATGCAGTATAAAACAACACTATTGATGCAGTATAAACAACACTATTGATGCAGTATAAACAACACTATTGATGCAGTATAAACAACACTATTGATGCAGTATAAACAACACTATTGATGCAGTATAAAACAACACACTATTGATGCAATATAAACAACACTATTGATGCAGTATAAACAACACTATTGATGCAGTATAAACAACACTATTGATGCAGTATAAACAACACTATTGATGCAGTATAAACAACACTATTGATGCAGTATAAAACAACATTATTGATGCAGGATAAAACAACACTATTGATGCAGTATAAACAACACTATTGATGCAGGATAAACAACACTATTGATGCAGTATAAACAACACTATTAAACAACACTATTGATGCAGTATAAACAACACTATTGATGCAGTATAAACAACACTATTGATGCAGGATAAACAACACTATTGATGCAGTATAAACAACACTATTGATGCAGTATAAACAACACTATTGATGCAGTATAAAACAACACTATTGATGCAGTATAAACAACACTATTGATGCAGTATAAACAACACTATTGATGCAGGATAAAACAAACACTATTGATGCAATATAAACAACATTATTGATGCAGTATAAAACAACACTATTGATGCAGGATAAACAACACTATTGATGCAATATAAACAACACTATTGATGCAGGATAAACAACACTATTGATGCAGTATAAACAACACTATTGATGCAGGATAAACAACACTATTGATGCAGTATAAACAACACTATTGATGCAGTATAAACAACACTATTGATGCAGTATAAAACAACATTATTGATGCAGGATAAAACAACACTATTGATGCAGTATAAACAACACTATTGATGCAGGATAAACAACACTATTGATGCAGTATAAACAACACTATTGATGCAGTATAAACAACACTATTGATGCAGGATAAACAACACTATTGATGCAGTATAAACAACACTATTGATGCAGGATAAACAACACTATTGATGCAGTATAAACAACACTATTGATGCAGTATAAACAACACTATTGATGCAGTATAAAACAACACACTATTGATGCAGTATAAAACAACACACTATTGATGCAGTATAAAACAACACACTATTGATGCAGTATAAAACAACACACTATTGATGCAGTATAAAACAACACTATTGATGCAGGATAAACAACACTATTGATGCAATATAAACAACACTATTGATGCAGGATAAACAACACTATTGATGCAGTATAAACAACACTATTGATGCAGTATAAAACAACATTATTGATGCAGGATAAAACAACACACTATTGATGCAGTATAAAACAACACTATTGATGCAGGATAAACAACACTATTGATGCAGTATAAACAACACTATTGATGCAGTATAAAACAACACTATTGATGCAGTATAAACAACACTATTGATGCAGTATAAACAACACTATTGATGCAGTATAAAACAACATTATTGATGGAGGATAAAACAACACACTATTGATGCAGTATAAAACAACACTATTGATGCAGGATAAACAACACACTATTGATGCAGTATAAAACAACACACTATTGATGCAGTATAAAACAACACTATTGATGCAGGATAAACAACACTATTGATGCAGTATAAACAACACTAACAGGATAAACAACACTATTGATGCAGGATAAACAACACTATTGATGCAGTATAAAACAACACACTATTGATGCAGGATAAACAACACTATTGATGCAGTATAAAACAACACACTATTGATGCAGGATAAACAACACTATTGATGCAGTATAAACAACACTATTGATGCAGTATAAAACAACACACTATTGATGCAGGATAAACAACACTATTGATGCAGGATAAACAACACTATTGAGGCAGTATAAAACAACACTATTGATGCAGGATAAAACAACACTATTGATGCAGGATAAACAACACTATTGATGCAGTATAAAACAACACTATTGATGCAGGATAAACAACACTATTGATGCAGTATAAAACAACACTATTGATGCAGGATAAAACAACACTATTGATGCAGTATAAAACAACACTATTGATGCAGTATAAAACAACACTATTGATGCAGTATAAAACAACACTATTGATGCAGTATAAAACAACACTATTGATGCAGTATAAAACAACACACTATTGATGCAGTATAAACAACATTATTGATGCAGTATAAACAACACTATTGATGCAGTATAAACAACACTATTGATGCAGTATAAAACAACACTATTGATGCAGTATAAAACAACACTATTGATGCAGTATAAACAACACTATTGATGCAGGATAAACAACACTATTGATGCAGTATAAAACAACACTATTGATGCAGTATAAACAACACTATTGATGCAGTATAAAAACAATTGATGCACTATTGATGCAGGATAAAACAACACTATTGATGCAGGATAAACAACACTATTGATGCAGTATAAACAACACTATTGATGCAGTATAAAACAACACTATTGATGCAGTATAAACAACACTATTGATGCAGTATAAACAACACTATTGATGCAGGATAAACAACACTATTGATGCAGTATAAACAACACTATTGATGCAGTATAAACAACACTATTGATGCAGGATAAACAACACTATTGATGCAGTATAAACAACACTATTGATGCAGGATAAACAACACTATTGATGCAGTATAAACAACACTATTGATGCAGTATAAACAACACTATTGATGCAGTATAAAACAACACACTATTGACAGTATATATTGATGCAGTATAAAACAACACACTCTTGATGCAGTATAAAACAACACACTATTGATGCAATATAAACAACACTATTGATGCAGTATAAAACAACACTATTGATGCAGGATAAAACAACACTATTGATGCAGTATAAACAACACTATTGATGCAGGATAAACAACACTATTGATGCAGTATAAACAACACTATTGATGCAGTATAAAACAACACTATTGATGCAGGATAAAACAACACACTATTGATGCAGTATAAAACAACACTATTGATGCAGTATAAACAACACTATTGATGCAGTATAAACAACACTATTGATGCAGTATAAAACAACACTATTGATGCAGTATAAACAACACTATTGATGCAGTATAAACAACACTATTGATGCAGTATAAAACAACATTATTGATGGAGGATAAAACAACACACTATTGATGCAGTATAAAACAACACTATTGATGCAGGATAAACAACACACTATTGATGCAGTATAAAACAACACACTATTGATGCAGTATAAAACAACACTATTGATGCAGGATAAACAACACTATTGATGCAGTATAAAACAACACACTATTGATGCAGGATAAACAACACTATTGATGCAGTATAAAACAACACACTATTGATGCAGTATAAAACAACACACTATTGATGCAGGATAAACAACACTATTGATGCAGGATAAAACAACACACTATTGATGCAGGATAAACAACACTATTGATGCAGGATAAACAACACTATTGATGCAGTATAAAACAACACACTATTGATGCAGGATAAACAACACTATTGATGCAGTATAAAACAACACACTATTGATGCAGGATAAACAACACTATTGATGCAGTATAAAACAACACACTATTGATGCAGGATAAACAACACTATTGATGCAGTATAAACAACACTATTGATGCAGTATAAAACAACACACTATTGATGCAGGATAAACAACACTATTGATGCAGGATAAACAACACTATTGATGCAGTATAAACAACACTATTGATGCAGTATAAAACAACACTATTGATGCAGGATAAAACAACACACTATTGATGCAGTATAAAACAACACTATTGATGCAGGATAAACTATTGAACACTATTGATGCAGGTATAAAACAACACTATTGATGCAGTATAAAACAACACTATTGATGCAGGATAAAACAACACTATTGATGCAGTATAAAACAACACTATTGATGCAGATGCAGTATAAACAACACTATTGATGCAGGATAAACAACACTATTGATGCAGTATAAAACAACACTATTGATGCAGTATAAAACAACACACTATTGATGCAGGATAAAAACAACACTATTGATGCAGTATAAAACAACACTATTGATGCAGTATAAACAACACTATTGATGCAGTATAAAACAACACTATTGATGCAGGATAAACAACACTATTGATGCAGTATAAACAACACTATTGATGCAGTATAAAACAACACTATTGATGCAGTATAAAACAACACTATTGATGCAGTATAAACAACACTATTGATGCAGTATAAAAAAACAACACTATTGATGCAGGATAAACAACACAGTATATTGATGCAGGATAAACAACACTATTGATGCAGTATAAAACAACACTATTGATGCAGTATAAAACAACACTATTGATGCAGGATAAACAACACTATTGATGCAGTATAAAACAACACTATTGATGCAGTATAAAACAACACTATTGATGCAGGATAAACAACACTATTGATGCAGTATAAACAACACTATTGATGCAGTATAAAACAACACTATTGATGCAGTATAAACAACACTATTGATGCAGTATAAAACAACACTATTGATGCAGTATAAAAACATAAACACACTATTGATGCAGGATAAACAACACTATTGATGCAGGATAAACAACACTATTGATGCAGTATAAACAGGATAAAACACTATTGATGCAGTATAAAAACACTATTGATGGGATAAACAACACTATTGATGCAGTATAAACTAACACTATTGATGCAGTATAAACAACACACTATTGATGCAGTATAAAACAACACTATTGATGCAGGATAAACAACACTATTGATGCAGTATAAACAACACACTATTGATGCAGTATAAACAACACTATTGATGCAGTATAAACAACACTATTGATGCAGTATAAAACAGGATAAACACACTATTGATGCAGGATAAACAACACTATTGATGCAGTATAAAACAACACTATTGATGCAGGATAAACAACACTATTGATGCAGTATAAACAGTATAAAACAACACTATTGATGCAGTATAAAACAACACTATTGATGCAGTATAAAACAACACTATTGATGCAGTATAAAACTATTGATGCAGTATAAAACAACACTATTGATGCAGGATAAACAACATTATTGATGCAGGATAAACAACACTATTGATGCTATTGTATAAACAACACACTATTGATGCAGTATAAAACAACACTATTGATGCAGTATAAAACAACACTATTGATGCAGGATAAACAACACTATTGATGCAGTATAAAACAACACACTATTGATGCAGGATAAAACAACACTATTGATGCAGTATAAAACAACACACTATTGATGCAGTATAAAACAACACACTATTGATGCAGTATAAACAACACTATTGATGCAGGATATTGAAGTATAAACAACACTATTGATGCAGTATAAACAACACACTATTGATGCAGTATAAAACAACACAGGATAAACAACACTATTGATGCAGTACAACTATTGAAACAACAACACTATTGATGCAGGATAAACAACACTATTGATGCAGTATAAAACAACACATCATTGATGCAGGATAAACAACACTATTGATGCAGGATAAACAACACTATTGATGCAGGATAAACAACACTATTGATGCAGTATATTGAAAAAAACACTATTGATGCAGGATAAAACAACACTATTGATGCAGGATAAACAACACTATTGATGCAGTATAAACAACACTATTGATGCAGTATAAAACAACACTATTGATGCAGTATAAACAACACTATTGATGCAGTATAAAACAACACACTATTGATGCAGTATAAAACAACACTATTGATGCAGTATAAAACAACACTATTGATGCAGTATAAACAACACTATTGATGCAGTATAAAAACAACACTATTGATGCAGTATAAACAACACACTATTGATGCAGTATAAACAACACTATTGATGCAGTATAAACAACACTATTGATGCAGTATAAACAAACACTATTGATGCAGTATAAAACAACACTATTGATGCAGTATAAACAACACTATTGATGCAGGATAAACAACACTATTGATGCAGTATAAACTATTGATGCAGTATAAACAACACTATTGATGCAGTATAAAACAACACTATTGATGCAGTATAAAACAACACTATTGATGCAGTATAAACAACACTATTGATGCAGTATACAAACAGTATAAAACAACACTATTGATGCAGTATAAAACAGTATAAAACACTATTGATATAAACAACACTATTGATGCAGTATAAACAACACTATTGATGCAGTATAAACAACACTATTGATGCAGTATAAACAACACTATTGATGCAGTATAAACAACACTATTGACTATTGATGCAGTATAAACAACACTATTGATGCAGGATAAACAACACTATTGATGCAGTATAAACAACACTATTGATGATAAACAACACTATTGATGCATATAAACAACACTATTGATGCAGTAATAAAACAGGATAAACAACACTATTGATGCAGTATAAAACAACACTATTGATGCAGGATAAACAACACTATTGATGCAGTATAAACAACACTATTGATGCAGGTATAAACAACACTATTGATGCAGTATAAAACAACACTATTGATGCAGTATAAACAACACTATTGATGCAGGATAAAACAACAACACTATTGATGCAGTATAAACAACACTATTGATGCAGGTATGCAATATAAACAACACTATTGATGCAGGATAAACAACACTATTGATGCAGTATAAACAACACTATTGATGCAGTATAAAACAACACTATTGATGCAGTATAAAACAACACTATTGATGCAGGTATAAACAACACTATTGATGCAGGATAAACAACACTATTGATGCAGTATAAACAACACTATTGATGCAGTATAAACAACACTATTGATGTACGTATAAAACAACACTATTGATGGAGGATAAACAACACTATTGATGCAGTATAAAACAACACTATTGATGCAGGATAAACAACACACTATTGATGCAGGATAAACAACACTATTGATGCAGTATAAACAACACTATTGATGCAGTATAAAACAACACTATTGATGCAGGATAAACAACACTATTGATGCAGTATAAACAACACTATTGATGCAGTATAAAACAACACTATTGATGCAGGATAAACAACACTATTGATGCAGGATAAAACAACACTATTGATGCAGGATATAAACTATTGACAGGATAAAACACACTATTGATGCAGTATAAAACAACACTATTGATGCAGGATAAACAACACTATTGATGCAGTATAAAACAACACTATTGATGCAGGATAAACAACACTATTGATGCAGTATAAAACAACACACTATTGATGCAGGATAAACAACACTATTGATGATATAAAAACAACACTATTGATGCAGTATAAAACAACACTATTGATGCAGATAAACAAACTTATTGATAAAACAACACTATTGATGCAGTATAAACAACACTATTGATGCAGGATAAACAACACTATTGATGCAGTATAACACTATTGATGCAGTATAAACAACACTATTGATGCAGTATAAACAACACTATTGATGCAGTATAAAACAAACACTATTGATGCAGGATAAAAAACACTATTGATGCAGTATAAAACAACACTATTGATGCAGTATAAAACAACACTATTGATGCAGTATAAAACAAACACTATTGATGCAGGATAAACAACACTATTGATGCAGTATAAAAACAACACTATTGATGCAGTATAAAACAAACACTATTGATGCAGGATAAAAACAACACTATTGATGCAGGTATAAATTGATGCAGTATAAAACAACACTATTGATGCAGTATAAAACAACACACTATTGATGCAGTATAAACAACACTATTGATGCAGTATAAACAACACTATTGATGCAGGATAAACACACTATTGATGCAGTATAAACAACTGATTGATAAAACAACACTATTGATATAAAACAACACACTATTGATGCAGTATAAACAACACTATTGATGCAGTATAAAACAACACTATTGATGCAGTATAAACAACACTATTGATGCAGTATAAACAACACTATTAAAACAACACTATTGATGCAGTATAAACAACACTATTGATGCAGTATAAAACAACACTATTGATGCAGTATAAAAAACACACTATTGATGCAGTATAAACAACACTATTGATGTACAGGATAAACAACACTATTGATGCAGTATAAAACAACACTATTGATGCAGTATAAAACAACACTATTGATGCAGTATAAACAACACTATTGATGCAGTATAAAACAACACTATTGATGCAGGATAAACAACACTATTGATGTATAAACAACACTATTATATAAACAACACTATTGATGCAGGATAAAACAACACTATTGATGCAGTATATAAACAACACTATTGATGCAGTATAAACAACACTATTGATGCTAAACAACACTATTGATGCAGTATAAAACAACACTATTGATGCAGTATATAAACAACACTATTGATGCAGGATAAACAACAAACAACACTATTGATGCTATTGAGTATAAAACAACACTATTGATGCAGGATAAACTATTGATGTAGTATAAACACTATTGATGCAGTATAAAACAACACTATTGATGCAGTATAAAACAACACTATTGATGCAGGATAAACAACACTATTGATGCAGTATAAACAACACTATTGATGCAGTATAAACAACACTATTGATGCAGTATAAACAACACTATTGATGCAGTATAAAACAGTATAAAACAAACACACTATTGATGCAGATAAACAACAAACAACACACTATAAATAAAACACTATTGATGCAGTATAAAAAACACACTATTGATGCAGGATAAACAACACACTATTGATGCAGGATAAACAACACTATTGATGCAGTATAAAACAACACTATTGATGCAGGATAAACAACACTATTGATGCAGTATAAACAACACTATTGATGCAGTATAAAACAACACACTATTGATGTATAAAACAACACTATTGAGGATAAACAACACTATTGATGTATAAACAACACAGTATAAAACAACACTATTGATGCAGGATAAACAGGATAAAACACTATTGATGCAGTATAAAACAACACTATTGATGATGCACTATTGATGCAGTATAAAACAACACTATTGATGCAGGATAAACAACACTATTGATTATTGATATATAAAACAACACTATTGATGCAGTATAAAACAACACTATTGATAAAACAACACTATTGATGCAGTATAAAAAAACACTAACAGGATAAACAACACTATTGATGCAGGATAAAACAACACTATTGATGCAGGATAAACAACACTATTGATGCAGTATAAAACAACACACTATTGATGCAGGATAAAACAACACTATTGATGCAGGATAAACAACACACTATTGATGGATAAACAACACTAGTATAAACAACACTATTGATGCAGGATAAACAAACACTATTGATGCAGGATAAAACAACACTATTGATGCAGTATAAAACAACACTATTGACTATTGATGCAGTATAAACAACACTATTGATGCAGTATAAACAACACTATTGATGCAGGATAAACAACACTATTGATGCAGTATAAAACAACACACTATTGATGCAGTATAAAACAGTATAAAACAACACTATTGATGCAGGATAAAACAACACTATTGATGCTATTGAGTATAAAACAACACTATTGATGCAGTATAAACAACACTATTGATGCATTATTGATGGTATAAACAACACACTAAACAACACTATTGATGCAGTATAAAACAGTATAAAACACACTATTGATGCTATTGGATAAACAACACTATTGATGCAGGTATAAACAAACACACTATTGATGCAGGATAAAACAACACTATTGATGCAGTATAAAACAACACTATTGATGCAGGATAAACAACACTATTGATGCAGGATAAAACAACACTATTGATGCAGTATACTATTGATGCAGGATAAACAACACTATTGACACTATTGATGCAGGATAAACAACACTATTGATGCAGTATAAACAACACTATTGATGCGGTATAAACAACACTATTGATGCAGGATAAACAACACTATTGATGCAGTATAAACAACACTATTGATGCAGTATAAACACACTATTGATGCAGGATAAACAACACTATTGATGCAGTATAAAACAAACACTATTGATGCAGTATAAACAACACTATTGATGCAGTATAAACAACACTATTGATGCAGTATAAAACAAACACTATTGATGCAGGATAAACAACATGCAGTATATTGATGATAAACAACACTATTGATGCGGTAAAACAACACTATTGATGCTATTGAGGATAAACAACACTATTGATGCAGTATAAACAACACTATTGATGCAGTATAAACAACACTATTGATGCAGGATAAACAACACTATTGATGCAGTATAAAACAACACTATTGATGCAGGATAAACAACACTATTGATGCAGTATAAACAACACTATTGAAGGATAAAACAACACTATTGATGCAGGATAAACAACACTACAGTATAAAACAACACTATTGATGCAGTATAAACAACTATTGACTATTGATGCAGTATAAAACAACACTATTGATGCAGTATAAAACAGTATAAACAACACTATTGATGCAGTATAAAACAACACTATTGATGCAGTATAAAAAACACTATTGATGCAGTATAAAACACTATTGATGCAGGATAAACAACACTATTGATGCAGTATAAACAACACACTATTGATAAACAACAACACTATTGATGCAGGATAAACAACACTATTGATGCAGGATAAACAACACTATTGATGCTATTGAGGATAAACAACACTATTGATGCAGTATACAACAACACTATTGATGCAGGATATAAAACTATTGATGCAGTATAAACACACTATTGATGCAGGATAAACAACACTATTGATGCTATTGATATATAAACAACACACTATTGATGCAGGATAAACAACTATTGATGCAGTATAAACAACACTATTGATGCAAAACAACACTATTGATGCAGGATAAACAACACTATTGATGCAGTATAAAACAACACACTATTGATGCAGTATAAAACAACACTATTGATGCAGGATAAACAACACTATTGATGCAGTATAAAACAACACTATTGATGCAGGATAAAACAACACTATTGATGCAGTATAAACAACACTATTGATGCACTAGTATAAAACAACACACTATT